>NC_073227.2:42150757-42453787 GCF_029281585.2 Gorilla gorilla gorilla | reverse complement strand
CCATTGACACATAAAACAATCACATACAAGTCTGCACAATAACCAGCTAACAACATGATGACAGGATATCTGCACATGTCAATACTAACCTTGAGTATAAACAGGCTTAATGCCCCAGTTAGAAGGCACAATGTAGCAGGTTGGATAAAGAAGCAAGACCCAACATTGTGTTTTGTTCAAGAGACCCATTTCATATGCAATGACATCCATAGGCTCAAAGTAAAGGACTGAAGAAAAACCCACCAAGCAAATGGAAAATAGAAAATACAATGGTTGTTTTTCTAATTTTAGACAAAACAGACTACAAACCAGCAAAGATACAAAAAAAAGACAAAGAAGGGCATTACATAATGGTAAATAGCTCAATTCAACAATAAGACCTAACTATCCTAAATATTAATATATATGCATCCAACATAGGAGCACCCAAATTCATAAAGCAAGTTCTCAGAGACCTACAAAGAGACTTAGAACCACACAATAATAGTACAAGACTTCAAGTCCCCACTGACAGTATTTGACATATCATAGAGGCAGAAAACTAACATAGATAATCAGGACTTAACACTTGACCAAATGCACGTAAAAGACATCTGCGAAACTCCCCACTCGAAACTAACAGAATATGCATTCTTCTCATCTGCACATGGCACATACTCTGAAATTGACCACACAATTGAACATAAAACAGTCCTCAGTAAATTAAAAAAATATATACCAACCACACTCTTAAAGCACGGCACAATAAAAATTAAAATTAATACCAAGTAAGTGACTCAAACCATGCAATTACATGGAAATTAAACAACCTGCTTCTGAATGACTTTTGAGTAAATCATGAAATTAAGACAGAAATCATGAAAGTCTTTGCAACTAATGAGAACACAGATACAACATACCAGAATCTCTGCAAACAACTAAAGCAATTTTAGGAGGCAAGTTTATAGCACTAAATTTCCACATAAAATAGTGAGAAAGATCTCAAATTAACAACCTAACATCACATCTAGAGGAATTAGAGAAACAAGAACAAACCAACCCCAAAGCTAGCAGAAGACAAGAAATAACCAAAATTAGAGCTGAACTGAAGGAATCCAAGACATAAAAGAAATACAAAAGATTAATGAATCCACGAGTTTGTTCTTTGAAAGAATTATAAGATAGATAGACCACTAGTTAGACTAATAAAGAAAAAAAAGAGAGACAATCCAAATAAACACAATCAGAAATGACAAGGAGATGTTATCACTGAACTCACAGAAATAATAAAAAAAAATACCCTTTGTAGACTACTGTAAACACCTCTGTTCTCACAAAATAGAAAACCAAGAAGACATTGACAAATTCGTGGAAACATACAATCATTCAAGATTCAACCAGGAAGAAACTGAATCCCTGAATGGACCAATAATGAATTCTGAAACTGAATGACTAATAACAAGGCTACCAACCAGAAAAAGTCAAGAACCTGAGAGATTCACAGCCAAATTCTACCAGGTGTATAGAGAAGAAGAGCTGGTATCATTCCTACTGAAACTGTTTCAAAAAATTGTTGAGGAGGTACTCTTCTATAACTCATTCTATGATGCCAGCATCATCCTGATACCAAAACCTGGAAGACACAAAATGAAAAAGGAAACTTCAGGCCAATATCCTTGAACATAGATGCGAAAATTATCAACAAAATGCTAGCAAACTAAATCCATCAGCACATCAAGAAGCAAATCCACTGTGATCAAGAAGCCTTTATCTCTGGGATGCAAGGTTGGTTCAACACACCTAGATTAATAAGTGTGATTCATCACACAAAGAGAACTAAAAATATAAAACACTTGATTATCTCAATAGATGCAGAAAAGGCTTTCAATAAAGTTCAACATCCCTTCATGTTAAAAACCCTCAAAACTAAGCATTGAAGGAACATACCTCAAAATAAGTAGAGACATTTATGACAAACCCACGGCCGACATCATACTGAATGGGTAAAACTGGAAGCATCCCCCTTGAAAACTGGAATAAGACAAGCATGCCCTATGTCACCACTCCTATTCAACATAGTACTGGAAGCCCTAGCCAGAGCTATCATGCAAGAGAAATAAATAAGAGAAAGAGAAGTCAAACTATCCCTATTTGCAGATGATATGATTGTATACGTAGAAAAAGATATGATCCCATGAGAGAGTCACCATTTTATTAGCTTTAATAAAGGTGTTAGAAATACTAATAATCGTATTTGTTTTGCTTCAGTCACAAATTATCACAAGCTCAGTGACTTAAAACAATATGCATTTATAATCTTATAGCTTTGTATATCAGCAATCTATCATTAGTCTCACCGGGTTAAAATCAACCATAATTACCTTTTGCATGTAACCTAACATATTCATAGGGATTAGGAATTAGGAAGGTTACCTCTTTAGGGGTCTTTGGAAGACCATTGATCTCCTTTCCACAATTATTAACCACCATCTCCTTTCCACAATTATTAACCACCACTATTTTTTTTAATTAACAGAATGACTCTCCCAAAAAAATTTTAACAAACTTTAAAATATCTTAATATTTTGTATAGACTTTCTTTTTGCTAAAAATATTTCCAATTTTACTCTTTTTCTTTCAGATATATTGTTTTCCAAATTAACAACATATAATCAAATAATGTGTAAAATGTGAAACAGAATGGAAGACTTTACAGATAAACCTCTGTCTGAAAAGAAAGCATTTGACTAAATACTGGCTTTATATAAGAGATTCCAGATAAGACTCTTTAACAAGATTAAGTGTACATATATTCATTGTTGAGAACAGTAGTTTTTGACTAAAACACTAATGCACAGTAAAATAAATTGTAGAAATCTTTGTGTGAATTTTTTTGTCGTAATGATCAGAGAATGGTACTGAAAAAATTGTAGGCACGGGCCATTTGGCACCCCATAATAAAAAGATTCCTTCACAATGAAGAATTTTCCAGAATGCATGGAAATTCAAAATGTTCCACTCAAGATCAGAAGGAGAAGATAACCAGTAAGATTTTAAAACATGAATCTGAATGACAGAGTCCAGTAATTTAGGATAATATTTTGAAGAGGAATTTAAATAGGTTAAATATATAATATCTTGAATGTATGGAATAATGTATTTTTCACATTTTGTTTACTTAACATATCATGAACATTCAACCTGTTCGGAATATGTTTAATGCACTAGCTTAGTTACAGGAAATAGTACAAATATAATTGTAAATATTATAAAGATAAAAATAATTGTATTTAACACATAATATTAAGACAGGTGATCCTTACAAAATTCAAGGATTTCCCTAAATTTCAATTTCATTAATAAGGGTTTTTAAATTGTTACTAACACTCTATAGGTTTTTGAAAAAATATATTGTACAGTAATAACAAATCTATGTCATTAAAATTACAGGTTAAAATTACATTCTTTTGGGGGGTTGTCTGTATCTTTTTCACCTGATGTTTTTCTGATATCTACAACCTCTCTACAGCCTCATGATTCATGGTTCTTCATGACCACTCCCTGCTCACTTTTGCCTATTCTAAGATTTGCACTTAAAGTTCCTTTTAAGGACCTAACACTGAATATTTTTCTCAGATATGGAGAGGTTTCAATATAGGTAATATGTTTTCTGTGATAATTTGTCTCTGCTCTGCTCTCTATCATAATAATTACATTTATAGTAAGCCCTATATCCAAGAATAGCATATTTTCTCATTTTCTTCATTTCCTTTGTAATTTGTCTTGGCATGATTTCCCTATTTACCTTTTTCCTCTTATTATCCTTTTCTTTCTGCCATATACAAATGTATCATTGAAATTATTCATTCTAAACAAGTGTTATTCTAGTCGCTACCACTGCAACCTGTTCTTTCTTTTTTGATATATTTAAAATAAATACCACTTAATTTATCCTAATTGCAAAGATTTTATAATAGATAAAAGCATTTGACTACTTCATTATCATTATATATTTTATTCTAGTCGTTCATGAGAATTAACATTATTTTATTATAACTAATTTTATTGTATCATTTATATATAACCATGGTATTAAATTTATTATTTTAGAAGTGATGTATATAGTTACTATTATCTATATATTTCATTACAGTTTTTAAAAGGCAAAGAAATATTGGATATTAATTGTGGCAAGGCTCTTTATAAAATTAAGAATTGTGGGGCTACAATATAGTGATTGTTAGAGATCAGAATATTTTGACAACTACTTAATAATGCAATGAGATTTACAGAATTTTACAAAACAATGAAATTCTATTAGGTTGCAGGGTTTAACTGTAAATAAAAGATTGACTGCCTAGGAATATAATAAGAAAATGTAACATTAAGACATTGTGTTAAGACGTTCTGAATGGTTTGTATTATGTAATAATGTAATAATTATGTATTAACTAATCAATATCTTGTATGCTAGCTATAATGCGTAATAATAATATGTATTTATTGGTACATCTTAAGATTTAGAATCCATCCCAACCATTGTCTCTTTCTATGCTCCCTCTTTCAATCTTTCTCCCTCACTTTCAGAATTAACTACTAAACAAAGATTTATGATAATCATTTTATTTCATTTTAAAAATGGCTTTATCTAGCTGTATTTTTAGACTCTAAATTTCTGTTGTACTAGCTTCATAATTTATAATGTGGGACTATTAATATACTCTTAATAAGTATATGATAAAGGACTAATGAAATAAGGCATATATTCCTAAATTACATTTTAATTTTTTCTTGTGTTTAAGCTTTGTAAAGATGTTACCATACTATGTGTCATTTTCTGAAATTTGCTTTATTTTGCTCAATTTTATATATCTAATCTTCATTTACTTTTTAATACAGTTTGGTTCACTCTCTTTTTACTCATGTTTATCAACTACCATGTACATGTATCAAGACATATTTATCTATCAGTGAACTATCAAACCATATTTATCTATCCATCACTATTCAAATACCAATCAGTAAGCATTTCTGTGGTTTACATGTTTGGGCTACTCATTATTATTTAGTAATAGAAAAATATCTATTGAGTACCTTATTATATAAGTTTATCTTCTACTTAGCTCTATTAACTCGTTGAGTTAAAGCAATGGAAAATTATTTAAACATCTTCTCTCTGATGTAGTTAGCATTCCGATCAAGAGATTATAATGAACGTTATTGTTTATGAGTATTCTCACATATGTCACACACATATCTGTGCACACAGATATTCTGAAAGTTCTTAATAAGAGCCACAGATTCCTAAGAATTCATAAACTTCACTATAAAGATAAAATCTACTCTAATGATCAGTTTTCTTAAAAAATCATCTTAGGCTTACTATACTGCTTGTAGCATGTAAAAAGTATGAGATAACCAAAGCAATCACTTTTTCTTACTAATTTTTTATATTTATGTACACTGTAAAATTCCTGGTAACAGAAAAAATATATATGCTTTAAAATTTACTCAGTACTAGATCATAGGTTTTGAGAGAGGGATCAGACTTAAAAGATCAACTGTTTCAAACTCCTCATTTAGTAGATGTAGAAATTGAGTCTCATATATTTTCGAAATTAAGATTAAAATTTGGCTTTAGAATCTAAAAAAGCAATGTTAGAATATTGACTCAGTCACGTATTACAAGGGTCCCCAACCCCCAGGCCATGGACCGGTACCAGCCTGTGGCCTGCTAGGATCTAGGCGGCACAGCAGATGAGTGGCGGGCAAGCAAGCATTACCACCTGAGCTCTTCTTCCTTTGAGATGAGCAGCGGCATTAGATTCTCATAGGAGTGGGAACCCTATTGTGAACTGCACATGTGAGGCATCTAGTTTGTGTGCTTCTTGTGAGAACCTAATGCCTCATGATCTGAGGTTGAATAGTTTCATTCCGAAATCATCCCCTACCCCAACAGCTTCCATGGAAAACTTGTCTTTCGTGAAACCAGCCCCGGTGCCAAAAACTTTGGGGATTGATGGTCTTATTAGGTTTATTCTTGGACTATTAATCATTTTCATGTTAGTTTCTTCATATAAAACCTTTGGATATTATTATATTCTTCATAAATTTGCAGTAGATGAATAAATAAAATAACTTTTGTAAATAACTAATCACAACGCCTGGGATGACATAAGTATATATCAATATTAGTACTGAAATTATTAATTACTGAATCACTTATAATTACTTCATACTGCACGGAATTATTTTGAGTTATCACAGGAGTATATTTGTAATACAAGAAGCATAAATAATAAGTTAAGATTACCAAGTAAAACCACCTTTTCTCCAAGGACATGAAAAAGACAGATTAAAGAAGTAAATTATTCTTTCAAAAAATATTTTATGTTTATTATTTTTAGATAAATTATTAAATCTGATTTGGGGCAAAATTTTTATCTAATTTTTCTGATGTAAAAAAAGAAAGGATAAACTTAAATTTAAGAATAAATTAATTAGGCAATATTTTAACCAGTAGCATTCCAAAGGTACTTTTTTGTTTTGTTTTCTGATAAAATACTGTTCAGTACACTGTATCAGAAATATTGAACAGTATTTCTGATAAAAGATACTGTTCAGCTGCTGTTTTTCAACGGTGTTTCAAAGTTGACATAGAGATAATAATTTTCAAAAATCAAGAGACCTCTCGAAAGTGAAACCTCATAGATAATTATATTGCCCTTCATACATTGAAGCCACTGCCAGAAAAAGTTGCATTGCTCTTGCCGTTTGTATAATGCTTAATATAGATGAACTCAACAGGTAAATTAATTTAGAAACAACAGGAAGCAAATGGAACTCTGAAGAATTAAAGGCTTCCTCAAGCTCTGTTTCTAGAGTTTTACATGAATTACAAGTAAATTTTTAATTAAATTGAAAAAATGAAAGCTCAGAATGAATTTTAAATTCATGAATAGCAAAACATTAAAAGTCCACCAATAACCACTTAAGATTTATATTACACGATTGTGTTGCTACTAAATGAATCTGAATCAAAATTTAAGAATATGTGGTCAACTATAACTCCAACTTCTCCTCTACTGATCTTTAGTCATGAAAACACACCGATTAAAACCCTGTTCCTTAGTAGTTTCCAATCTACTTAATGGCTAGTTTAATTAACTGCATGTCAAAAGCAAGTATATAAATTAGACATCATGTTGAAATATAAACCAGCCATACAGCAAAAGAAGATGAAAACTTACTGGAGAAGGAACAATTTAACCAAACATTTTTTAAGTTATGCTGTTTATGAGACTACCCTTTGCTAAAGTTTATCGATTTCAGTTAAATCAAACATTTTCTTATGGTTAATAACATTTGCGCCATTGTCCACATACACAACAGAGCAGACTTTGCAGACCTCCAGCAGTTATGCTTGAAGAAGACAAGAGGAAAGAAAAGAAACAGCAAAGTTTTAACTAAAGATGATACAGTTGATAGTTAAAAATGCCCAAATTGAACTAAGTTAGCTTATGACCTCCCTCGATGCATTAGCTCTGCTGTTTATGTTAGGAACAAAAAATATATTTATGGAATTGAAGCAAGAAAACAACTTAATGAAACCTTATCTGAAAAAGAGTTCTAGTTCATTGATTCTATACTTACTTTCTATGTGAGTGAATATATGGCAGGACACAGTGCCTAATTATACAGGCAAAAGCAGATAAGCAAAATTGGAAATTGATATTGATTTGACCTCCATTTATTGGCTCAAATTTTATAACCAGCCTCTCTATTCTACTCTCTTATATGTTAGACATTTCAGTGAAAATTTTGCCAATGATTATATAAGCCAAACATGCTTCCAAGCTATAACTCACACCAAAATAATAAAGATTGTGAATGAACTGACTATATTTTATACAAAACAAAATCATATAGTTATTTTAGATTTGAAAATATTTGGGCAATAGGTTAATTAGATCTCTTTTGAGTGTTTTGTTTGGGATGTGTGTGCATATGAATATGAGTGTATGTCTTTGTGTGTATCATCAGCTCAACCTACCTTGAAGAAAAAATATGATAAAGTAAATAAATAAAATAAGACAATGGACAAGATGCCGAGGAGGGCATCAACAAATTTCTACATACAAGTATTTTATAGCTATGCTTTGGAATATTTGATTCTCATATTTATTTTAATGGATGCAAAATTGTTGAGCAAAGCAGTGTTCAAAAGTAGCTAGTATGAAAAAAATAATTTTTGTCTTATATTCCAATTTTTTCCTTTCTTGTGTAATGATAAACAAGACAGAGATCTTCAACAAATTTTGTACTTTTTATCTGTACCGACTTCTGATAATATATGTTTCACAGTACAAATGTGGTGTGTAAGAGAAAACAAAATAAACTTTATAGTGCTCTTATAGCTTAGTAAGCCTTTAAATGTGAGTATTTATGTCCATGGTAGTATATTCTTACATGTAAATAATAATGTCAGTTTTATTTATTTTCCCATAAAATATTAAACTCTACACTGACTGAGTGGGCAAGTCAGAATCAATCATTTCAGTTCTCGTAATGATCACTAAGCACCAAGTCTATATTCTTTTCCTTCAAGTGTTATTGTATTTACACTATTTCTCAGTGTCAAAACCTGAACCAATACATTTCATACCTTCTAAAAGCAAACAAATATTAAAAGTGAATGTCTCATTAACTGTTCAAAGATTTATAAATATAGTGCATGTATCATCTGTGTTAAAATAATAATTAAAAGTAAAAATATGTATTATTCTCTGTTATTCTCCTCTAAAAAGCAAAATTACCTAAAAATTTTGTTTTGTTTTTGATAAACATTCAATACATGCTGTATGAATGAATAATGCAATCAGAACTGTTTAATGATGAATAATCGAATGAGCTCATTATAGCATTTTGAAATAGCCAATACAATAGATCATAATTGGTTAGGACTATAGTTTGTTTTAAATGCAAAACAAAAACATATGTTGATATGGTCAAGGTTTATTCAATATATAAGACTTCAAGTACTATAGTACATTTTTTGTTGTTTATTCAAATTATTTTTCTTATGGAGTAGATAGTACAAGTAGAGGAAGAAAATTTAAAATTCAAGGAAATAAAATTGATAAAAACTATATTTTTTCCTTCTTAAAAAAGATAAGGAGGGAGAGCTTTTTCAGCTTATTGGGTTTTTCATCAATTGGTTTAATATAATTTACATATTTAATGCTTAGTAATGTTTTTACTAAGTAAATTATATAACACATAACAAATATATATGAAATTAATAAGTTTATTATTTATATATGTAAAAAATTTATAAAATGCCATCAATTACATTTATAAAAGTTTGACACTTTAGAAATTTTACAAATATAAGTTTTTTCTCAGATTTCATCATCAACTGTTTATATCTATATAACAGTAGTTATAAATGTCAAAAAATATTTGGATAATAATTCACATTTTAATGGTAATGTGTATTGAATTTTTAGTAGTGTGGATTCAGCATATTTTTCCAATAGCATGTCTAGATTACTAACAATTGGTAGATTTATTAAGGATGGTAGTTTCTTTCTTTTAGCTTATCTATATTTTGATTATTCAAATCTGAATGATTATGTATTGTCTGTTTTTTGAAAAGGCAAATCAATCAGTCACTGAATTTTAGGATTCCAGAAGAATCCATAAACCATCTCTAGAAGCTGTCTATAACATGCAGCAAAATTCACTTTTATATGAATTCTTCCATATATAAATGGAAGTAAATAATTTTCTTTGTTTTCACATTCAAACATATATAAAATTTGGGGACATATATTTATCTGCTCATTTTCTTTTCCATGATTCACCTAAGATTTTTAAAACACGATAATTTCCTTCTGCATGTATGTGTGAAAGTTTCTGTATATATAGATGGATGCATAGAAAGAGACTGATAGCCTTGAACCCGGGAGGCAGAGGCTACAGTGAGCCGAGGTCGTGTCATTGCACTCCAGCAAGGGCAACAAGAGTGAAACTCCTTCTGAAAAAAAAGAAATAAATAAAAAGAAAGAGGATTGATGTTTCCAGATAAATCTGCTTATTAGACACTCTATGCAAGGCACTTTAATGGGTGTTCCAAAGATAAGACCACTGGTACAAAATGGAGAGTCTTTATCCTTAAAATCTAGATAAAAATGATTTTATCTAGAGTATCAGTTACTCTAGATAATCATGAATATAAAATATTACCATACTTCTTTGCCAATCAGGTTAACAGTAAAATAATTTTCTGAAGTGTTCTTAAGGAAAGTTTTATATTTCTAAGCCAGCAAGCAAGAACATTAATACTGTATTTAGAAATCAACGGAATCTAGCGTACTGTGCCAAAACCCTTTCAGAAATAAATAGAAATGAGATCATTTCAAGACCTTAGTGCTTAAAACTTTAATAATACTTTTAAATTCAGGAATAAATAAATAAATAAGATTTAGTTGTCATGGAAAAATTTCCCTTGTCAAATATTGATTTTCTCATGCTAGTAACAGATTAGAAACTTACATGCACAGGTCTTCCATAAGAATAGGGATCGCAAATATAATTCTTGCAGTGATTTGTGTGCATTTACACAATTTTGGCCCTATGTGATCTCTGAAACATAAATTTTTTTCACCGTTCAAAATATGAGAGCCTTGAGCTCATTATTCTTTAATGTCTCTTTATTAGCGGTGGCATCTGTAGACCTTAGAGAAATGCCAAAGATACACTGATGCCACAGAAACAAATTTGCCTTTTATTTTCGTTCATATTTTGCATGAGAAGGTGATGGTGGCAATACATCAAATAGCTCAGCTTTTGTAATTTATAGGGCCCAAAAAAAAGTCTTTGCAATTAAGTGTTTTAGGAATTTAAACACTTCACTTATCTGTGTATTATGTGGCCTAAAAAGAACATTGTAATTAAGATTCTAGTAATTATTATTTCTGTGCTCATTGGAAAGGGACAAGGGAGTGACTGATTTTGGATTTGTTTTGCATTACGTATTGCTAGTCTGTAGCCTGCTCTCCCTTTTCCTAATCAGGGGTTGAGGTGGGGAAAACAATATAATTGCTTAATGGAAGGGAAATTATTAAAGCATGTCATAAATGTATTAGCATATTATAGCAACTTCTAAAAAAAATTTTAGGGAGCAGAAATGTAAGTAAAAATACAAAACATTATCTTTATAAAATATATCCTATAAAAGCAGTATTTTTGATGAATTGCATTTTAAGTTCATGTACACTACATTGATATATAGTAGATAGATTTATGTATAGTAGATATTCAATAAGCATATATTGGATTTACATTCATTTTTAGTCACAAGAGGAATTAATCTAATTTTCTTCTGCTTTTATGAGAAAGCACTGTACCCAAATTTGGGGCACCCCGTTTTAAAAAGTGAACTTTTGTTCCCATTGAACATAAGCTTTTGATGACCTCCACTAGTTTTACAGGATATGTTTTAGTAGATTCTGAGCAGTCACCTAGAAAATCTGAGGAAATTACATATGATGGAGTTTGCCTAAATACTAGATGCTAGAGCTGGAAATACAGCACTCAGAAATAGAAAAGAAAAATGGCCACATTTATTAAATGCTAAATAAATTAGAAAATTTAAAAAAATTAATTTACATTAAAAGATCTACAACAAGCCCCCTTATCTGTGATTTTGCTTTCCACAGTTTCAGTTACCAGCAGCCAATCTTGGTCCAAAAATATAAGTGAAAAATTCCAGAAACAATTCATAAATTGTAAATTTCACATTGTTCTGAGTAATGTGATGAAAGTTTGAGCTCTCTGCTCTGGCCCTACTGGGAAGTAAACCATTCTCTTGTTCACAGTATCCATACTGTGTATCCTATGCGCTTATTAGTCACTAAGTAACCATCTGGGTCATCAGCTCTAAAAAGCGAAGTATGTAACTGGTTGGTTTGGTAACCTTCATGGCTTCAGATACCCACCAGGGGTATTGAAATGTATCCCCCTCAGATAAAAAGGAGGGGGAAAACCATTCTCCCTTTTTAAGGAAGACTTAATTCAGCACCTCTGATTTGTAAGAAACAATCTACAAGGTCAGTTTCTAAAATTTATACTCCTGCTAGTTCTACATTAAACAACATGCAGCTAATGCTCAGCTATGCTTCGGTGTCCAGATTGATTGGTCTTACTGAAAGGGTAAATACACTGTGCTACAAAACTCACCATTCTACTTCCTACTGCTTATTCTCAACATGCCAACCATTTAAACGATCCCTTTAAATGTAAACAAGGTGCCACGTCTCTGTTAAAAATTCCTCAATGGTCCGTTTTACTAAAAACAAAACACGAAAATCCGTTCTCTGGCTTCTGAGGGTCACAAGATTTTTACCCTCTCCTCATCACTCTGATCTCATCTTCTTCTACCTGTCCCTTCCTCCTTCTACTCTACCATTTGTTCTGTATGGAATCTCCTTGCCCTAATGTGACTGTGTCTTCTGTTTGGATTTTCTCTCCCTCTTCTTTCCTCAGAGTTAAAAGCTTTACTTCTAAGACTTGGCTCAAATATTTCTTGGTACATCCTACGGTGACCACCATTTTGAATACTACTGCTGCTACAACCCCACCACTCCTCTTCTTGGCCAATGACTTCTGACTTTCTTTGTCCTTGTCATGCCCTTTCCTTTTTAGAGTATTTATCATCTTTTAGCGTTCTGTATAGCTTAATTTCTATAACCATATTTTATTGGCTATTTGACTTCTTCCACTCATGGTTTGTAAGACCCATAGGGGTTTATTTATTTTTTTTTCACAGATACATCTCAAGAGCCCAGAACAGTGTGTGGCATACAATAGGCACTCTATAAATTCATTTATTCAGCTAATAGTACTGAGCCACTGCTAAGTGTCAGGCACTCATCTATATGCTAAGGCTATGTCAGTGAGCAAAACAGGATAAAACTCACTGCTCTAATAGACCTGCTAGTCTACACAGGTGGAGACAACAATAAACAATCTAAGTAGGGCAAAGTTTATGTGCAGTTTCTGCTAGAAAGGTAGATATCATGACAGGTCTGTAGACTGAATAGTTATTGAATAATGAATACATAAAAAATGAAATAACAATCAGGTCTAAATTCTTGATATGAATCCTTGGGAATGTATTCACAGATATATTTTCCTTAGTAAGATTAATAAAAACAAGAAAATCACAGCATAACACAAGATAATGTGTTGAAAACAAAATTAGAAACCAAAAGCTAAGTGATTTCTTTCTAGAAATAATTCAGTGTTAGACTCTAAAAACAGGTCCTATTTTCTGAACATAATCTGATAAAAATAGAAATTCACATTCTATGAGACATAGCTGACATTTCAAATGAAAATGGATAAACTTTAATTGTTTTCATTATCCTAATGACAAATAATAAATGTGAAATATGTTTCATTTAAGGAAATAAAAATATAATAACATTAACCAATTAAACATGAAAGGACCATATAAAGAGTAAAATTGCAATTAATAAAATTGTTTCATTAGAAACTTTAGGTACAAAAGAATCCAGGAAGAGTAGTTTCTATACTTTCCAGCCTTTGAAGAAAAAGAAGGCACACTGGAAAAGAACCTGGGACAGATATTTAGCTATTTAACCAAACATATTCACCATAAACCACATAGACTGTGCTTCAGAAACATTATTTTTGGAGATCATACTGTTAGTACCTACATATAGATATTTGAGTTGCTATATTTTATTTGATATTTTTTATTATATCTGAGCCAGATTTGACTTTCATCAAATAGAGAAGTCTCATGGCACAAACTGATTTTAATATATGTATTTTCCTTGTGAACACTGTAGCATACATAAATTATAGGGGAAAGGCACTACAGAAGGAAGGTGTAAAGTATCAAGCAGGATGAAATCTTCACATGAAAACTAGAATAATAACCACTGATATAAATTTATCATGGAATCTTCTTGTGCACTAAGGTGGTTTTATGCTCTCTTTATGTTTGTTTAAGGATAGAAAATACATGGAAATTTATACTCTCTAGTTGCAATTGCTTACTTAAGAGATACTGAATTGGAAGAAGAAACTACTGGCATGCACTATACATAATGTATATAATTAGAGCAAAATTGCCATTCTGAAGCTATCGACCTAATTTATTTTTTATAAAAACATAATTTAGAGACAACTTGTGGTAGGCAGAATAATGGCTTTCAAAGGTAGCCACATCCTAATCCCTGGAAACTGTGAATGTATTACCTTACATGGCAAAAGGGACTTTGCAAGTGTGATTAAAGTTAAGGGTCTTGATATGGGAAGACTCCTGGATTATTTGGGTGAGCCTTACCTAATCACATGATTTCATAAAAGAACACCTTTCCTGACTCAATTTACAGAGAAGTGCAACATAGCTTGTTTTGAAGATGTACGAAGGAGGTCACTAGACAAGGAATGTGGGCAGCCTGTAGAAGTTGCAAAAGCTAATGAAATTGATTCTTTATTTGAGCCTCCAGAAAGAAATGCAACCTTGCTGACACTTTGGTTTTAACCCAGATGATCCATGGCAAACTTCTAACTTACAAAACTAAGATAATGAATTTGTATTGCTTTAAGCCACCAAGTTTTTGGCAATTTGTTACAGCAGCAATCAAAAGCTAACACACAACTACAATCATATTTTTGGCTTGTCTGTTATGTTTTTCCAGTTTATTGTGCATAAACCAGACATGCAAGAATCAGATGACGATGTAGGTTACATTTAAAAGTGGTCTTCAACTTTTTATTATATTCAAACACAACACTGTTACAAAGTTCTATAATTTTTTGCCTTAACTAACGTTATGATTTTTACTTGTTTATATGTTTAACTTTGAATTTGCACCCAACTGAATTGAACTAAAACATGCAGAGTGAAATGGAAAAACATATGACATACCAGACATTTCCAGTATGAGCAAATCGTATTTCTGGGATGAATAAATTTTTCTAATTAGAGAAGCTTAAAATGTTAAATTATGATCTTTTAAAAATACATATTTTCTTATTGAACATTTCTAAAAGTAATGGCAGATTTTCTATGTTGTCAGGGTGTACTGAATAAAATTTCATATTTTTCTAAGTATAAACAATTGTTTTTGATAAATATTCAGGGCTGTTCTCTCTAGTGAACTACACTCAATAACCCCAAACTCTGTGTTTTCTGATTGTTGGATTTTCATTGTTAATTTTTAGTAATTCCATTCCATAAACTGACATTTTGTAGAGCTGAATGAAGAAAACAAAATGCCAGTAAGTCATGGCAGTGATCTTGATTCTTAAAATGTGTTATATTGTAATGCCATTTGGTATTAGGGCATTTTTACTTCTCCTCTATTATGAGCATAAGTTTCGCTTTAGATGGAGAAAAAATACTTCTTACTGTTTTCTTCCAAGCTGTACTTTGCATTAAGTAATTGAAGATTCTGTAAGTCTGATACTTGCAAAATGGATATGCTACTATTCATCAAAAGATGTTGTCACTATACATAACAATAATCAATCAATCAAAACCACTTTTGCTGACCTGAATTATCTAAGACATTACATTGTGTGTGTGTGTGTGTGTACATATATGCATCTTTTTGCCTGCTCATTTCAAGAATTATTTAGAAAATGCAAAACTTATAAAATATCTAGTACAATCAATAGGACTATACAAATAAACGGTACGTACATTTTGATCATAAATTCTGAGTGTGAAGAGAAGAATTGAGACATATTTCAGAGATCTCTTTCTGAATAACTTGAGTTTGAAGAATTACTTAGATGTACAGAAAGATACGTTGCTCCCATTTTTGAAAAATGGTTAAGTATACATGACATAAATTTTACCATTTTGTTTATGCTTAACCATCTTAAAATGTACAGTTCTGTGGCACTAAGTATATTAACATTGTTGTACAATCATTATCACCATTCACTTCTAGAATGTTTTCATCTATTTCACCTGAAACTCTGTATTGGTTAATGCTTTCTATTCTCCCCTCTTCCAAAAACCCTTGGCAACCATCATTCTACTTTCTGTTTCTATGAATTTAGGATGACTCTAGCTATCTCCTATAAGTGGAATAATATAATATCTTTCTTTTTCTGATTATTTCACTTAGCACAATGATTTGAAAATTAATCCATGTTGTAACATGTTCCAGAATTTTCTTCCTTTATAGGGGCGACTAACATTCTTTTATACATGTGTATGTACGTATATATGAATATATATATAAGTATACACACATACACATATATACACATACATACACACATATATACACCACGTTTTGTGTATCCATTCATCTGTTGATGAACACAGGACACTTGGGTTGCCTCTACCTTTTGGCTGTTATTAATATGTTGATATGAACATAAGTTTACAAATATCTGTTTCAGTCTCTGTTTTCAATTTTTGGGGTATATATCCCAAAGTGGACTTACTAGATCACATGGTAATTTTGTTTGACTTTTTGAGGAATTGCCATACAGTTTTCCACAGTGGCAGCAGTATTTTACATTTTTACCAATGATGCACAATTGTTACAATTTCTTCATATTCTTGTCAACACTTGTTATTGTCTTTATAATAATAGCTGTTCTAAGGAAGGGGTGAAATGGTATCTCACTGTGGTTTGGTTTGTATTTCCCTAGTGATTGGTGAATGTTGAACATATTTTTATGTGCTTATTAGACACATATCGTCTTTGGAAAAACGTCTATTAAGATTTTTTGTCTACTTTTTTGTCAGGTGGTTTGCGTTACTGTTGAATTACAGAATTTTTTATATACTGGATACTAATTCCTTATGAAATATATGATTTGCAAACATTTTCTCACATTCATCAGGCTGTGTTTTGTTCTGTTGATAGTGTCCTTCAATGTGCAAAGTTTTTAATTTAGAGTGAGTCCAACTATTCTATTTTGTTGTTGTTGTTTCCTGTGTTTTGATGTCATATCCTAGGAAATCATTGATAAATTCAACATTAGAAGGTTTTCCCCTGTTTTCTTCTAAGAGTTTTATAGTTTTAGCTTTTGCCTTTAGAACCTTGTGTTAAGTTTTAGACACCTTAACTTGTGTTAAGTTTTATGTATGTTGTAAGCTAAGCGTCCAACTTCGTTGAAAAAAAATTGCATATTAATATTTAGCTTTCCTAACACCATTTGTGCAAAAGATTGCTTTTTTCCATGGAGTGGCCTTGACATCCTTGTTAAAAACCATTTGACCATTTATGCAAGGATTTATTTCTGAGATCTCTCATCTATTACATTGATCTATATGTCAGTCTTCATGCCAGAATCTTACTGTTTTGATTACTATGATTTTATAGTAAGTTTTGAAATCAGGAAGCATGAGGCTTCTAATCCTTTTATGTTCAATTTTGTTTTTAGCTATTCAGGACCTCTTGAGATTCCATGTGAATTTTAGATGAATTTTTCTATTGCTACAAAAGATTTTGTTAGGATTTTGACAGAGATTGCAATTGAATCTGTAGATCACTTTGAGACTTTGAGTGGTAAAGACATCTTAGGATAATTAAGTCTTTCAATCCATGATCATGAGGTTACTTTTCATTAATTTGCATATTTAATTTCTTTCAGTAACATTTTGTAGTTTTAGTGTACAAGTCTTTCTCCTCCTTGGTTAAATTTATTCCTAAGTATTCTATTCTTTTTGACAATATTGTAGCCCTTTAAGAGTTTCTTTTTCCTCTTAAGACAAAGACTAAAATCATTAACATGATTTTAACTTTGAACTTCTCTTTTTTCCTCAAAATTGAACTTGATCTCTTTTTTCTCCAATATAGTGTGTTGCTTCCATCTCACAGGGTCTTTGCATGTGCTATTTCTCTGTAAAATACCTCCTTCCCCACTACTTGCTTATTTCCATTAACTCATATAATTTTCAAATATCCATTTAGATATGATTTTTTCATGGAAACTTTCTCTGACCTCCCTCTCAATGAGGGATCCCTGATTAACACTAAAGCTGTTTGTAATCAGTTCACTTCTCCTTCTTTCTGGGCTCATAGTTGATTTGCACTTATCAGTTTTTTGTAGTTATGTGTGATATAACATTCTTTACTCCTTATTATGATAGTTTAAGAGGCATCATGGACATATGATACCTATGCCAGCCTTTGTTCCCTAGGATGAGTATGACCCCTTTGCTAATGTTAGTCATGTCGAGTAAAGAAAATGAAGAACTGTTTTAGTCAAAATGAATTGTGGTTGGATGTCGGTGAAGTACAATCTACATTAACCTAACTAATGCAGAATTTCGTGTCTAGAATCGATGTGCTACCATAACCTAAATGTGTGACCTAAAATATGAGGCAAAGTGGTCAGTTGGTGACCAGAGAAGAAATTACCACAGACTGGAAAAATGGCTACCATGTTAGATAATAAGACAATATTTGGTGAAATTAGGGCTTGCGGTCACTTGAACAAAGAAATTTCCAGCTCTAGAGGTCAAGTTCAGAAACAATGATGATGCTATTTGATGAATGCAATTGATGCTTTTGTAATACTGGGAAAAATAGGGACTCAGAAAATAACTGGCCAGTTTGCAAATAAGAAGTAAAAGGAATAAAACATGCTCACAGATTTAGGAACATGTAGGATTAAAAGGACACAAAATTACAAGGTATGTGTATGAGAATATTATACAAGGTACAATATGAGAATATTATACAAGCTACAATATAAGAATATTAATTTGTAGAAATTACAGTGCAATGAATTAATGGAAATACTACTTTTTAACCAAATAATATAGCTTATATTTAGTCAGCCACTAGTATTTTAATTAATCACCTTACATGAAGAAATCTTCAGTTTCCTGTTTAAATGGTGAAGGAAAGAAAGATAATAAAGATATCTCCTTCATTGAAGAATTAAAAGTCCTAGAGATAAATATAGTTAAAATGTATTTTTATGTAGTTACTTTTGTTATAGAGGGATTTTATCAGTTGCTAAAGCAAATAACTAGATCTAGTAACAGATTTTTCACTTAACAAGTTTGAATGATTCTTAGTGAAGTGTATCATTTCTTCATAGAGTTACTTGTTAAACTTTGAAGTTATTGCTGTTTGTTTCATCAATATTTTTATTAACCTTTCTCACTTATATAATTACTTACCTATTATGTTTTCTGTGATTTTATAATGCTAAATATCAGCATTGCAGATGTATTGTGAAATGCAAATTTAAAGCTGATTTAACCTTTTAAATAGTAATAGAAAATCAGAAGTCTTTAAAAGAGATGGAAAATTGAAGCTGTGATTTGAATTTCCATTAAACATTTATATCTTCATGAAGTAGGGTTGCTATTGAATGCATGAATATGCATAAAATCTATAGTAAGAAGCAAAAATGGTTAGAATATAAAGTTACACATATATAGAAAATATTCTATATATGTATAAATGTTTCTTGAAGTGAAACACAAAGAAAAACAAAGGGCTTGAAAAGTCCTAAATATAATAAAAGTTTCCATGTTGGATTTTTATTTTTAAGAAAAAATAATTTGTTTCCAACTCTTCTAATTGAAAAGAAACATTTGCTTTAACATAAAGTGAGTTCAGATAAAATACTAATAATACATTCAGAGGGATGTTTGCAAAAAATATATCTGGAAAAGAAATCTCTTTGCTTTATGATTATTTCTTCTTTCTCTTTGTACTTTGACAAGTTCTAAATGATTTTCTTTGACCTTAAGAGATTTCATTCACACAGATAGGGTAGCTTTTGCTACAATGTGCATGGAATTATTTAGTTATACATATTTGGATCAACATGAACATCCCCAGTGAAACAGATTAATGTGTGTGGTTGAGAAAAATTGTTTTTCTAAGTACAGCTGATTTTTGTAGTTTTGTAGAATTTAATAATCTTACAAGAGGTCATAAGGCCAGAAGCATGGAATAATTCCTCCAAACACAGACAGAAAATCATGACAGAAAAGGTGACATTTTTCATATATAACGATATAAGGTGCATGATGTTGAAAATAAAGGGAGTGGTCATGTCTAAACTCTGTGATCAAGTACATAAAATCAGACAAACAAAATCAAACCCATACTTGAAATAACCTGACATGTACATCCAAGTTGGTGTAGATAATATAAATTGGGACTATATATTCTCAATTAAGTGGGTGTTTATGGATATAGTCCTAAAAAATAAAAAAATTAATAAAAAGCTCTCTCATAGTCATTTTCCACTATTAAGACATGCAAATAGTTTTAGCATATATATTCACACACTAAAAATTAAAAGTAGGCAAATATTCAGTAATTATTTATTAAGCATATACTACGTGTGCTATTTTAAAAAAATTTTAAGTGAATAAAAAATCATCACCTGAATTATGCCCTTATAAATTCTATTTACATACTAATATCTTAAGGTGGAAAATCAGCATGGTCTTTAGCAACCTGAAGGGCCACTGGCTCCAACCAATCAGATTAGACTCTGGCTCATATAACACAGCCACTGGCTGTGACAACCAGTATAAGCCAACTGGTAAGTAACCCTGCAATTTGTTGACACTGCACACTTAAATAAAAAGACTCAAAACCTAAAACCAGATATCTAAGAAAAAAAATTCCAATAAATGAAATGAATATATCTATATATTTAAAATGAGAGGAAATAGGCTGGCTGGTTGGGTTGCTTTATTTATAGTTGTATTTTGTAGGTCCATAAACAATTTACCTTTTCTTTTTTTTGTCCAAATAGGACTCTGGAAGCAGAATTCACACTATTAAATTTATGAAAGTCTGAAACATACACGAGAATGTTGATTTCATCATTTATAATTGGAGACATTTTCTTTTAACTAGTTGATTTGTATCTGTAATTCAATATTTCTGTTCCAGGTATTAAGATTTTTGAAAAATCAAAATAGTAAATAAATAAATAAATGCAAATCACTACATAAAGTGGAAGAATCAGGGCACAGAAAGGGATTACTTTGAGAAATGTATTATAAAGACTGTGGAAATGAGAACTTAAGTAGCTGTAGCCTAAAAAGAAACATTCTTCTTTAGAAAATAATACATTAAAAAAAAAGCTGTCAAATAAATATGACTTGGAACCAAAGAAAATATAATAAATAATGGCAAATGCTAGTTTTTATATTTTATTTTATTCTTTATTTTTATGTAAAATGTAATCATAGCATTAAGAAAAGACTCTTTCAGGCATATGTAAATACCCAAGTATAGTTTAGAGTTGATTTACTATAGTACCTTCAAGTGAAATCTTGCTGAGAATGTACCCTATTTTTTTAAGATACCTGTGAAGTGCCCTTGCTTCATAAGCATTCATTTATTCACAAGTAACACTGCAGATATCCAATCTCATGTGTTATTTTATTGGTGACATTCTCTGAAGGTGACTAAAAATATTTCTGTACTTGTAGATTGCTTTATTTTAGACAGTTATGTACTAATTAAATGTATCTACACATAGTCAGAAATTTTAATAGATTATATCAGGCTTTGAGAGAAAAATATTTTATTCTGTGCCAAAAATAGAAATGAAAATTTGTACCTTCAAGCATACCAGTTTCTTATAGTAATAGAAATGAAAACGTATACCTGTAAGCATACCAGTTCCTTAGCCATGTACTTCAAAGTTGTTATTTTCGAATGAAGAAACTGAGTCTTCAAATTGCATAAGGGGTCAGGCGCAGTGGCTCACATCCATAGTCCCATCACTTTGGGAGGCCTAAGCTGGTGGATCATCCAAGGTCAGGAGTTCAAGACCAGCCTGGCCAACATGGCGAAACACCGCCTCTACTAAAAATACAAAAGATAGCCGGGCGTAGTGGTGTGCACCTGTAATCCCAGCTACTTTGGAGGCTGAGACAGGAGAATCACTTGAAGCCAGGAGGCAGAGGTTGCAGGGAGCTGAGATTGTTCCACTGCACTCCAGCCTGGATGACAGAGCAAGACTGTGTCTCAAAAAAAAAAAAATGCTTAAGGAAACATAGCAAAGATTTTTCACTGTTGAGACGTCAGTCCACTCATATCCGCAGACATTAAGTTCAGTGTCTGTTGCACTATTTGGTGCAAAATTTTGGAAGCAGTTTCCATACTTGCTGCTACCCAAGTGCAATATCAAAAAGCCAACCTGGGCCTGGGCTCTCTTCAAAATATGCCTTACTGACGGCAGCTCCCCATATTCTCTCCACAGCACACCATAACCTACCTAGCCTATTCGTCCACAACCTTTTGTCCAAATTTTTGAGATTGTACTGTGCCTTTTTCCTCATTTCCCTTGCCTTTTCTAAGGTGTTTTAAAGCTTGTTTTCTCTTTCCTGTTATAATTTCCCTTTAGCCCTTGTGAAATTTCTAGCTTTTCATAGACTTTTTTCCATTTGTCTACTATCCTTGTTTGTGTGCGTATACACATGAATTCAGATGTGTCCTCACATGTCTTCATATATACATATATATATTATACACACACATACACACATGAAATTTAAATATATACAGGCATGTGTGTGTGTTTGTGTTTGTATTTAAATTTTATATTTGGAATTTTTTTCCAAGGAATTTATGTATATTTGAATTTATAGGTTACTCACAATAAAAAAGTTCAACTGTATCATTTACTGAAGTTTTTGCAAAAAAAATCTATTTTATAATAATTTTATACATATTTGAAATTTAACATATTGAAATGTATCCTTTTAATCTAATACAGTTGATATTCTTCCTCCCTTAACAAAATACTGCAGTCATTGAGAGCCTTCCTAAAAAATCACATACGGATTATGTTGAGAATCTTGAAAAGTTGGAAAATAGTTAAGGTAAGTATTTTAACAAGTTTGAAATTTAGATTCTCGTGGTATTTTTTCTACCCCCCAGTTTGTCACCATAGGCAAATAACCAAGTATAATTGTTAATTTAAATATTTATATATCATCGTATTTGTTTAGTAAGCTACAAGCTTTTCATGGAAGGTCCAGTTGATTTTTTTGATGGCTGAATTAACAAAACTTATTTTCATTTATCCACATATTTATTCCTATAAGAATTATGTTAAAACTTGCTGTTTCTCCAATGAATCAGAAGACTTTTCTTCACAGGTGAACTTACCTTGTGAATTACTGTTTTCTTTATCATTCAATTAATACACCTTTGTGGGTTGATCTCTTCATTCCCACTTTTTTGATATCTTGATACCCAAATGATTCTCTGTTCCCTTAGTCATGTAGATTGTATCATAATTGTTTCAATAGCTCAAAAGACTCTCATTTCTATGGAGCTGTTATTTCTTTTCATTATTGTTGATTGCTATCCACACACTGATTGACTAGAAAAAAAAAATCTTTTTCTAGGGAAGTTTGCATATTCTAACAGCAGTTGAACAGCTGTCTTAGGAAGTAATGTTTCTATATTTCACAGCTTGCAGCCACACTATTAATATCATTTTACTTCTCTAATGGAGGTAATTCTTAAACACCACAAATCCTAATTATTTGAACAGCAGAGGGTCTTAATTCATAACCACTCCTTCTGGAAAAAAAAGCTTTATAGCTTGGCATAGAATGCTTGTGATGGGCCCTCCCCTTTTATCTGATGATGAACATCATTTCCGGAAGTACTGCTCCCTCCCAGGTGATAATTATCCCTGTGAGCACCCTGGCAGCATCCCTGCTGCTTCATGGTGGTGCAGTTAGCAAACTCAAACTATTTAGAGTCTTTCCCCTACCCCCATGTTCAAATATTCCCAAATTATCTCATCATTACTTTATTTAGGAGGGATGATTAAGAATCTATGAATCATGCTTATCCTTTTAAACTTTCTGTTCTGAAAGGAAATATTCTACTGGCATGATGTACTTCCATTTCTTTTCCATCAATTGTAGCTCTGAAAAGAGTTGATCCTATTGCTCTAACTTTTTAAATGGTTATACTTTACAAGAGTTCTAAAAAAAAGTCTACAAACACAAACAGAATTGCTATTAAATATTATGTATAATACTTCTGTTTACCAGTATAGTTTTTCTCTTTTATGCACCTCATTTAAAACAGTTCAGTATTCTAGTTCTGGATACATGCCTCTATCTAACAATGACTGCACTGTGAGTGTGTGTGTGTCTGGTAAATTGTCATCAATAAATTGTCAAGGACTTAAAATAAGTGTCATTTATTATAAATTTATTAAAAGTTATAGGTAGGGTACATAATAATTATATTATTCATCACCACATCTTAACTAACAGAATGTAGGAACATATTAAATATTCACATTGAATGAATAAATGAATACATAAAAGTACACAAATAAAGAGTATTATCAATCAAAATACTAGGTTGGTGCAAAAGTTATTGCGGTTTTTGACATCACTTTTAATAGCAAAACTACAGTTACTTCTGCACCAACTTAAACTATCATCGGCCATCTATCTGTGTATCTAATATCTACCATCTAGTCTTCCTACATATTTATATATTTATATCTAAATATGTGTATGAGCATGTGTGTTGTGTGTGTATAGCATTTAAACATTTACATTCAAGAATTTTGATAAATTAGAATTCTAAAAAATATGTATTTTCCTGATTATAACTTTACTGTTTTCTGAAGTAAATCGAAAAAGAAAAAGGAGACTTGAGAGACACACAGTGGTATTCAAACATCATATATTGAATCAACAAATATTGAATGACTTGATATTGATAGGAGGATCAATAGGTAAGGGTCTATCAAGGTAGCAAAATGTATGAGAAAGACCTCCAATCCCGGATTCAGAAACTGCAATTTCTATTTCTGAATCTGTCATGACTAAGTATGTGATAATAGGACATTTGCTTTTCATGCCCTTATTTTCTCTATATTTTTAGTAAAGGACTTGTGTTCTAAATTGCCATCCATGCTCTAAATCCACAGAATCCAAGCTGCAAGGTCAGTATTATCAGAGGCAATCCTGAGTTGATTGTCCTTCTCTTGTTCAGTGCCAGAACAGATAAAAAGATGTATTTCTTTATTAGTGAGAAGTCTTTGCACTCCATGTTCCTCTAATAACAGTGGCATCCCAGTTGCCACACAGCCGCTAATAATTAGCTCCTTGATTCATTATAGCCATGAGTTAATAAAAGGATTTGTAGGTGGGGATAAGAAGGTATTTCACAAGTAGTTAAAGGTTTATTGAAGCTCACACTGTGCCAATTATAGCTAATAACTTGTCCCTTTAAGAAAGGGGTGAATGCAACCCTCTATTCAGTGATTATTTGCTAGGACAGTACGATTAGACTGACTTTTCAAATTACTCATGTAACTTACATTATCTAATCACATTTTCATGCTTATATTCCTTGAAATCTGACATATATTTAACTATCCTTACATAATTTCTTCGTCTTCAAGACCTCAAATAATACTCGTGGCCGGTTTCTAGGATGTGCAGAGGATGGATTTATTATCACTCTTTCTAAGTGTGCTTATCCACTGTTAGTGCATATGATTATTTGACGATTTCAATGTGTTCCCTGAAGATGTCCCTTACAATACATTTTTAGAGTATCCACCCTACAATCCAGTTTTTAGAATAATCTCTTCTGTTATTATGTGCATTTCATTCATGTTCTTGCTATTAAAATGCATAGTGGTGATTATGCATTCAAGAATATGACATTAATGAAACAGTGGTTACCATGGGGAGGTGGGTGAAGAAACATAGGTCCAAGAAGAAAAAATAGCAGATATACAGGGTGAACAAGTCTGGAAATCTAATGTACAACAGGGCGACTAAAGTGGACAAAACTGCATTCTATTAGGTCATTTTTTGTTAAATAAGTAGATTTTAGCTGCTCTTGTCATCTATCACATGTGAGATGATAGACATATTAATCTGCTTCATTATAATAGCCATTTTAATATCTATGTATTCCATGACAAATACACACAATATATAGAATAATATTTATTTTAAAAAAGTGACATTTCAAAATTAATGGGGATTCTTCAAAAAAAGATGATGCTAAGTCATTTATCATATATACCTTATATAAGCTATATATGTCTCTGTGTGTATGTGTATATATATATTTAGAAGTCTCATAATAAAAGGCTAATATTGGATTATAATAAAAACCAAGGAAAGGATGAATATTTAATAGATAAATACATCTCCGGAGAAATACTACTAGTCAAGCACAATATACAGTTGGGCTTGGTCAAAGTAATATCCAGTCTGAGTTTAAGCTTTCAAACTAAAGGGATAAAACGTTTATTGTATAGGCTTATTGCTCTACTATACATACACACAATAAATTTATAATTATTCTTCCCAAAATTATAGTAACTAAATCGTTAATTGGAGAATAGTTCAGGAACCATTACATTTGAAGCATAAATACTCTTTCTAGCAAATAAAATAAAGATTCTCAGTTTGGTTCAAGTCATCAAAGAGTCTTTTGAACGGTTTCATTTCACCACACAGGAGAGTAAGGGAGAAAATAAATCAAGTGAATTCGAATTTAACAGGCTCAGCTTATTTAAAATTTTGTTTTTAAGCAATATACTTCTAATCAGCTGGGTACAAGGTATTTTATCCATAAAATCTTAGGTTAAATCTATATGCAATTTGTTATGTTTTACACTCTATAACTCAAAAGCAATGCAAAGTACAGTAAGTGTATTTTCTTATGAGAAAATCCATATATTCTATCCTCAAATTGAAATACAATTACTAATAACGTAAGTTTTTTGTTCGTTTTTCTTTTTTTTAATTTAACTTGTTCCTCATTGTTGAACATATAACCACCCTTGGGATTCTTCCCGACTGCTGCATAAATAAAGACTATGGCATTGCATTAAAGAAAGTGTTTAATTGATGCAAGACTAGCCATGTCACGTGGGAGACAGCATCATTAGTCAAATCAATGTCATCGAAGCTGGTAGGCTAGGGGTTTCTCAAAGTCAGTTTGGGGAAGGGGCGGGGATGGCTAGGAAATGGGTGCTTGCCACTAATTTTTTGGAGTGCAACCAAAGGGGTGCGTGAAATGGTCCTCCTGTGTTCAGAATCATTTCTGGGTGGGGCCAGATGAGCCATTGGTTCCAATGGGTCCTAGAGCCATGGGTGTCAGACATGCCAATGACTCTGAAAAGATTCCTTTACAAGCCATTGTATAATAGTGATGCTATCTGCAGGACCTCCAGAATAATGACTGGCAATCCTTTATGCCTACTGTACATTAACAGAATTCAGGCTCCTCTTCTCCCTCTAGCCTGGTGGTCTCTCATTAGCTTTACAAAGGTTGCGGCTTTTTAGGGAACAGCTATTATTATTTAAACTATAACTTAAATGTCTTCCAAAGTTATCTTGGCCTAAGCCTAGGAATAATTAAAGCAGCATGAAAGCTAAAAGGAAGAGAGAGAAGTTGGCTAGATCAGATCTTTCCTGTTGCCATAATTTTCTCACTGATACCATTTTTGCAAAGGCAGTTTCAACCATGACAATCATATAAAGGAGAAATTCAAGTTTAATGATTTCTGTTTCAATAAAAATGTATTTTCAAAAATAGATCTTTGAGCCCTATTTGATGGTGCACTCTTAATTAAATATTCCAATAAAAAAAGTTAGACATCTTACCATTGGACCTTTCCATAGTAAGAACTGATTCATGATTTTGTTAACTTACCCAATCTCCTTCTTTCTTTGTCACGTGAACATTTAAAGATCAATTGCATTTTCAAACATTTCAGAAGATTCTCTTCTCTGAGTAGTCACACAGTATTCTATTTTAAATTTAATAGAGCATGACAAAAATATGAAATTTGCTGATTAAGTATCTGAACACATAGAAGTTAAAGGAAAAAAATAGAAACCAAAAAAAGTATGATTGAAAATCTAATAACATGGGCTTTTGCACATACGATTTTATAATTCTTTGGTATTAGTAACAGAATCAAAACTGGAACTGCCTTAGGAAAGTAGAATCTCATAAATTACAAAAATTCAATTATGATTTCAAATCATAGGAAAGGCCGACTATTCCTCAAGAAGAACTGGGAACAAAGGCTTGAGAACCAAAAGAATGTTTTCGTCATTTTTCCTGTCTGGTTTTGTTTTCTCCGTGCCCTCCTTTGCGTCATTAAAGTCAGGTTTTCTCAACGAGAGGGAAGTTTGGCTTCAAATAGCTCCTCTTGCCTCTGAAGAATGACTTGTTAACTATTTCAATTAAAAAACAAAAAAGTTTTGGAGAAGACACTGATTGATCCAAAATTGTACCTCTGGACTATAGCAGGGCAGGGATAGAAAGCATGACTTCCCGTGCTTTGAATAGAAGTCCACTCATAGATAAAGTATATGTGGCCAGTAGCAGTTTTTATAACAAGAATATGATTGGGGGAGAGGGAGGGCCTTCAGAATGAATAATCGATGTGTGCTGTAGTTACTGTTGTATTTAAAGTATTTGAGAGGATTAGATGTCCCTCAAGGTAAAGTAAGTTAAAAGCATTAAAAAAAAAAAAAGATACATTTTAGAAGCAGACAAGAGTTCAAATGGTAGCTAGATGTCCAAATGACCTGAGGCAATTCAGGGATCCTCTTCCCTCCGCCCCTCCCCCACCTCCACTCTCACTCCCACCTCCACCCAGACGTCACCAGGCCGGAGTGCAGTGGCCCGATCTCAGCTCACTGCAACCTCTGCCTCCCGGGTTCAAGCAATTCTCCTGCCTCAGCCTCCCGAGTAACTGGGACTACAGGTGCCCGCCACGGCGCCCAGATAATTTTTTTGTATTTTTAGTAGAGACCGGGTTTCACCATATTGGCCAGGATGGTCTCCATCTCCTGACCTCGTGATCTGCCTGCCTAGGCTTCCCAAAGTGCTGGGATTACAAGCATGAGCCACCGCGCCTGGCCAATTCAGGGATCCTCTTTAACCTCTGCTTCTTTGTATGTAAAGTGAAACATAATGCCACCATAAGCTTATTAGTAAAGGGAGTTAAAAAAAAAAAAAAAAAAAAAAACTTGAGTGACACAAACCAATAACATTTTGAGTTCTCACACATTTGGAGGCAAATAGAAATTTTTATGAAGTTTGCTTTGCTTACTTAGCTAAATAATGACTCAAACCTATAGAACTATGCCGAATGCTTTTCATTATGCCAGAAGGAAAAAAAATCTGAAAAGCACTGACTTGGCAATTAAAAAATGACTTTTAGAGTTGACATCCGACCTTGTGTTCTGCCCACAGCTTATTGGACAGAACTAGTAACTTGGTCCCACTCAATTAAAAGTGGATCTGGAAATATAATTCGTCTTATTCCCAGATTTGGGACTACTGAATGGTGAGTAGAATAATGGTTTTAACACTCCACGTCTCTTTTCACCACATACTTGATTCTCACTTTACTCCACATAAAAAAAAGGCAAGTAGCTCTTTCCAATGGAGGCATTGTGGAATCCCCATCTGCTCCTGGCATCATGCATGATGTCATCCAAGATACATGTTGTGCTTCTTGATATCTCTGTCAGAATATTGTTTATATTAGCCTCTTTATCCTAAATACCTATGTAGTTTTTCTTGATTCAGACATTCATAAATTAAATAGATAAATTATGCAACATGTCCAGGGAACTGTCTAATCTCAGCAAAGACCCCCATTCAGAAAGAAAGAAAAAGTACAGATCTGTGTGTCAATTCTGAAATCCACATGGATAGCTATTGTGAGGAGACGTTCAGTACATTTTTCTCTGTGCTGCTGCTTTCCGTTCTCCGGGTAACTCTCTCCCCTTCATTTTTCTACCAGTTCTCAGGTAAAGGCCCAGCAGAAATCATACCCTTTTTGGAAATTTAGCAGTTTTTTCTTAACTTGCTTCCCGCCCTTAGAAGACTGGGGATCTTGAAAAGTAGAGTTCTCATATTTCTGGTCTTGGTATTTCTGGTACTTCTGTATATTCTTGTCCTAAACATTCACAGATTTTTTTTTCAGTCTAAGCCATAATTGTGTCTTTAAAACATAGTAGGCTTCCTAGCAATATGATTCAATCAGCCACAAGTACTGATAGCTTCATCCACATTTCGTTTCTATGCACACTTCTTACATTCGTGACAAATCTTTGCTTTTTTGACTCTGTCTGCCTTGCCCTCTTGTCTTAATTATTTGTATTTTAAGCATGTCAAGTTTCCCTGGAGACACCTACTTTTTATTTGTGTTTTCTGAGTCATTTTGTCCAATAGAGAGAATTTACTGGTAGTCAAACCTGAATTGAGTCTTTGATCTGAGACACCTAAATCAAGTTAGAACTCTTAAGAATGCATGCAGCAGGAATGCCCTTGACTTGATCCTTGAGGCAATAGTGAGTCTATTTGGCCTTTGTTGCACAAAGGTATTTTCTGTTTGATGCTTTTTATTTCTTCACTACAGATGAGAAGCAGTTACTTCTGCCAAACTTGAAAGTCTCAACATTTCTGGACTCCCTTATTTTGCTTTTATTGTATTTATTTCCCCATATTAGCAGAGAATTCTTGCAGTTAACTTGACAAATGTAGTTAAGAGTAACTAATGCAATCAATTAGCTTTCTATTCAACTTCTTCTTCTCAACATATAAGCTCAATTGGCTTAAAGTCAGTCATTGTCAATATATACCTCTTATTATTTAAGTCAGATGCAGGCACCACATGCTTCCACTTCTATTCTGTTGGCCACTAGATTACTGATCACATTGGCAAAGGATAGAGGTTTATATTGGCAGAATCTAGTAAAAAATGACGTAAGTGCACAAAAAGGGAGACTATAAAAAGCTAAAGGCTATGTCTTATATCTATTTAAATAATTTAAAAGCAAAGACACTGTCAATAAAGCTTTAATTACATGATAGAAGACCAATGCTACAGATTTACTTCAAGGTATCATATAGTTGTGCCTCTGGAATGAGCCCAGGCTGGAATATTTGGGTAGCTAAAATTTTCTTTGGCTACTGGTCCTGATTTTTCTTTACAGGATTTCTTCTTTGATGAACATTTCTTCTGGCATTCAGTTCTAGTCTGAAGGTCAATTATGCCTTTTGTGTTATTCTCAGCCACATGAGCTGCTGCTGGAAATCTAATCATGTTTTATACTCTGTCAAAGTCTGTGGATATTTTAAAGTAACTGCTTAATATCACAAAAATAAAAGAAAAAGTTTGACCATATTGAAATTTATCCAGATTTTTCCTTTTTCCCCTTTAGGACATTACCAAATGATATACATAATGGAAACATTAGAAAATAATTGAGAAAAACTTGATACAAATTTTAATCACCTCAATTCCATGATAGAGTGATAACTGCTAATATACATTTGGTGTGTCCTTCCAGCATAACCTCTATCAATATTATTAATGCACAAATGAGATTAAACTTTGGTGTTATTTGTTCTCTTTTTATTCACTTAGCGGTAGACCATAAACATTTCCTCCATGGCCGTTGCCAGTCAATTCCTGACCCTCTACCTGCAGCAGCAGCCACTCTTCTGATTTTGATCACCTAGAGAAATTCCCTGCACCAATAGCTAAAAATTATTTTAGACTTCAAGATAGCCTAGCCAATTCTCGTCTTTGAGGTAGGACAAAGTCAAATCTATAAATACAGCTTTAGTTTTCTCCTACCTAATTAAAACCTTACTAATATTAGAGTTAGGCACTTGATGAACATTCTTTGTGGACAAGTGGACCTGAGAGTCATTAATTGATATACACATGGCTTTGTATTTACTTTGATATTCCTGAAACCATCTACAATGTCACAGACAACATTATTTAAATTAAGGAATTTTAAAAATGATGCTTTATATTCTTATCGAAGTGTACAAAAACATTCTGGCACATACTTAATCCATCTAAAGCAGGATATTTTCATATACATTGACATGGAGTAGCAGATAGTGGTTAGAGCATTCTCTATTCTAGTCATATTTCAAAGGAAACCTTAAATTGTATTTTCCTTGAATTGAGTATTAAAAAAGAACAAATGAGTTATCAGGATATCTATGTCATTCTCCTGTTGTAAAAAACTTCATTACTTTGAGTCTGTAATTTCAACCTCTCTGAATATCAGATGCCATATGACAAAAATGGAAAATAGGCCACGTTTATTCTTGTGATTATCCCAGCTCTGCAAGCACTGTGTAATGTCTATTACCTACCAGAGTAGTTCTATAGCAATTCATTTTTTAAGAAAGTCTTTGAGGCCAGGCGTGGTGGCTCACGCCTGTAATACCAGCACTTTGGGAGGTGGAGGCGGGTGGATCACGAGGTCAAGAGATAGAGACCATCCCGGCTAACATGGTGAAACCCCGACTCCACTAAAAATACGAAAAAAATAGCCAGGCTGGTGGTGGGCGCCTGTGGTCCCACCTCCTCAGGAGGCTGAGGCAGGAGAATGGTGTGAACCCGGGAGGCGGAGCTTGCAGTGAGCCGAGATTGCGCCACTGCACTCTAGCCTGGGCGACAGAGCAAGACTCCGTCTCGAAAAAAAAAAAAAAAGAAAGAAAAAAAAGAAAGTCTTTGAGGACAAACTAGAGCTTTTAATTTTTCAAAACATTGTACTGGGTTTGATGAATAGACAGATGATAGATCGGTCTTAGTGTATGTTTGTGTGCTTATTTGGTAAAGATGGGTTATTGATTTACTAGCATATGTTTTGGTCTAACGGTCTAATAAAATGTTAATTTAATGGTAATTAATTTCTTTCTTATACTTTGAATAAACATTTCAATGTGATAAATCATCATTAGTTTAATCTAGATATCATGTATAACTTATAGATATTCCAAAGGATATTTGTGCACATTAATGCCCATTTTTAAATGATAATTTAGATTGAATTAATCTCTTTTCACATAAAAGCAAGTGTCACAAATTTACTATCTTAGGATGTTTTCCTATTATTTTATTTATACTGCATTATGTTATTATAAAAGCAGAGAACAGATAATTTTTGCCTTTTCAATTAGTATTTCTTTTGTAAATTCACATAAAATTAATGAACTCTATCAAAAAAGAAATTACTACCTTACATTTCTTAAAATGACTTTATAGTCTGGTCTCACTGAGCCAAGTAGCTAACAGGATACTGGGATAAGGACATTCACCCTTGGTTTAAGAGCACACTGTGTGTATCATATCTTGCTTGGGTTTTTGGTCCTATCTTATGAGTTAAGGCATCTTAGGGAGAAATTAAAACCAAAATAGGTCAATTTAAAGGATGTATATGAGTCAAGAAAAATCTATGTAAGAAGCAGCAGGAATCTACTGCATAACCAGTGCTTTTAAATGTCAAGAGCGCTGACAACTAAAAAAAAAAGAGCCTAGAAACATCCCCTGAGCCAGGACTATTGGCTTTTATGGTGCCTGTCTTGTGACACTCTATGTGTTCAAAATTGGAGAATTTTTAAATGTCAAGCTGGTATCTTGATTTATTAACTGATTTTGGTGTTTACTATTAATTTTCTTCCCATGATGAAATCTATTAATATAATTAAATCTACAGTGTACCAGTTTTTCTAATCTGTATTACCTAAGCCTTTATTGTGGTTGCCCATACACCGTATTCTTAGAATTAAATCATTTCTAGCTTGAAATACATGCAGTGGCTTCTGTCTGACTGAAACGGACAACAAATAGTAAATGTTGGAGTCAGAATTAAAAATCCCAACAAAATGTCAATATTCATCTTTATTACACCAAATAGGACAAAGCCAGGAACTGAGATGCAGCCTCCTTAACTCTAGGTCCGATGATGTTTATACTGGCCCACATTACTATATAAAAAATTGACAGTCTTTTTATACAGAATTCCTTTAGAGATGGTCATACTATGAAAATTCAGTTTTTGAGGATTTTACATTATTATTTTGAGAGAGGGTATTGTGATGTATATAGTTCTAGGCTTTAAAGTGTTGCTGCCTAATTCTTCACAGCAAAAATTGATCTATTTAACTATCACTTAATATAATACTAATTTTCAATAAAATAATTACTTCAGTATTTCCTCAGTATTTAAATTTTTTTCAGCTGCTCACAGATGTCATTAATCACTTATAACTATGTTTGTCAACCAGAGTTTCCTTAGCAGAGCAGCAGAAAAGTTGAAAGTGAGAGAGAGAGATAGTAGCGTCAAGCATAGATGCATTTCATTAATCTGGACTGTCCCCTTTGGCCATGGTATCAGTATCATGGCTGCTCTCTCTATTGCTATCAATCACTTGCTCTCTGGAAGTCTTACCTGATCCTCACATTTTCTGCTTCTCCTTCTTACTATATATTTTCTTTCTTTTATCTCAACTTAAAAATGCCAGAGCACAGATCTATTGAGAATAAAATAATTCTCAGTACGGCTAGAGGAGATATTTCTTAGATAAAAACTATTGATATCTATTCAATACTATAGGCATTTAGAAATTTTTAAAGTAAACAATTATACCATTCCCACTTTTTATATAATCACCCATATATAGGTGAGGATCCAGAGCTGTTTGTAGAATATTGTATGAAACAAAACAAAGTATATCAATTATTTCCCCAAATACCCACTTCACATATACCTCCTTTGCTTACTTGTTAATTTCTACTATAGACTTTTTCAATTTTAACCAGATATATATGTATATATACATTGTAAATTTTTAAAAAGATACAAATAAACTGAATTACAAACAGTTTCTCCTCCATTTTTTTTCTCTATCCAGTTCATCTCCCCTCCAGTGCAATTGTTGTTACTATTTATTTGTGTGGCCTTTCGATCTGTGCATATGTAATTATATTCGTGTAGAGTTATTTAGCGTAAAGAGTAGCAAACTATATACACAGGTTTGACATTTTCTTCCTTTTGTTTTTTAAAACTCAGTCTGCATGTAGATTGCTTTTTTGGAATATGTTCTTTTAAGAAATAATTATATTTACTTTCTAGTGGTTACCTTCACAATTATGATTTTGTATAATATTCTTAATAATTTATTTCTTCAATGCCTATTTCCCACTTTGAACCATGAAGAAATCTTCTCCATTCCCTACTTTTTCTCCCCATATTTTCATTCCCTCCCATCTTCTCTTCTCTTCTCTTCAAATTTCTGTATAATATACCTTTTCTACATTGTGAGATTTCCTAGTATTACATTTTGCAATATTACATATTGCCATAAATAATGGTATAATAAATGGTAACATTTATTATAACTCAACATCATACAAATAAATTTATATATTGCTTTACTATCTCTTGGTTAACAGAAACATCCTCTGATAGTTTCTTCAAAGGGACAAATACACTGTACACTTTCAGTTAATATTTCATATTATAAATGGCTTCCATGTTGACAACTGACTTGAGTATCAGCTTGCCTGAATATAGAATTTTGGAGTTATGCCTGATTTTCATGAAAAAGTTGTATGCACTTTCCCACTATAGTGAAGGAGGTATGGAAAGACAGTCTGTTTTTGTTTTCCCCTACAGATGACTTCATATTTTCATCTAGATAATGAATGAAAATTATTTATTTGTCTTTGAAAGTTATTATGTACACTAGGATATCTACTTGACATATATTTTTTAACATTTTGTGTTAACTTTTCATGCAATATCTTGTACTGTTAAATCTGTAGATTCAGGTTACTTTTATCCCTATTTTTCTAAAATTTTATCTTTTTTTCTTTTCCCTTATATTGCTTCTCTTTTTCAATGAAATCACTTACACATGTGTTGTCTCTCTCTTGCCTGTCTTCAATAAGCATTACTTTTCCTTAACGCTTTTTCCAGAAAACTTTATATTTAGAATCCTTTTTGATTTACAGAAAAGTCAAATGGCCACCAATGTGGCCAGGGATAGTTTCAATCTCATTTCAAACATATGAATTAAATATTTCACATTAAATCAGGTGCTGTCAGTAAAAGAAGGCAAAACTGAGACAAGGCAAGAGAAAATGTCAGACCATTTTGGCAGAAAAAGAAATTGTAACCATATAACAACCGGCTTTAAACAGTGTATGGAAGGAGAGAGTGTGGATGGTTCAGCATTTTCTCTTGATGTTGGGAGTGCTTAAAGCTGAATGAAATTTTGTTCAATAGTTTTAAAAATTCTGCATGTTTGTTTTAGCTGAAACTGGCATAGTTATCACTTTGCTGTCATCTGAATCTGCTGTCTTGTGTCATTTCCTGACAAATAACAATACTTGGCTGTTTTTGAATTTCCTAACTTAAAGCACATTGTGAGAAATTATGAAATAAATATTGAAACAAATAAATATATGAAGACCTTTATTGAATAAAACTCACAGTGCAAATTTAAAGAATAACTGTTGTTTTTTTTTTTTTTTTCACCAAAACCAACAGCAAAGGAATAAGCAAAGGAATACAGAAATATCAAGTATGTAGTTGGCTGAAAATGGCCCCAAAATATATCACATTCTAATCCCTGGAACATGTAAACATTCCCTTATTTGAAAAGGGGGTCTTTGCAGATACCATCCATTTCCAGATCTTTAGGCAGAGAGATTATTCTGGATTATTTGGTTGTGCCCAAAATGCCATCACATGTACCTTTATAACAAGGAAGCAGGGAGAGTACACACACGCAATGCAGAAGATAAGGTGATAAAAAGATAGGGACAAAGGTGATGTGGATGGAAGCCTGGGAATGTCATCAACCACAAAAGGCAAGGAAGAATGAACTAACTAAAGAAAAAAAGAAGGAAGGAAGGGAAGGGGAGGGGAGGGGAGGGAAGTGAAGGGGAGGGGGAGCCTCCAGAGTTGGTTAGAGGCCAACACCTCGATTTAACGCAGTGATACTGATTTCAGACTTCTGCCCTCCAAAACTGTGAGAGAGTAAATTTCTCTTGGTTTGAGTCACTCTATGATAATTTATTACTTTTCCTACTATCATAGGAAAGTAATACAAAGTATCTGCTTATTAAAAAATAATCTTGGTAGTACTCATACATGTGAAAAATTTGGAAAATTCAGGTAAAATACAAGTTTCTTTCTTCTTTCATTATTGATTAAAAACAATATTATGTGTTTTCCTTTTGAATCATTGAAGGTGCATAACTTGAATCAGTTTAAAGTGTACAAACTTCTTGCATGCAATTTCCACTGAATATATGTGTGTGTGTGCACATATGTTCCAAATATGTATGTATATAATATATATTTATATATCTTATAAAAAATATGTATCATATATATGCTGATATAATGTGTGCCTATGGAAAGAATGTCTTGGTGTTTTTACTAATATTTTTTCTTGTTGGCAGAATAGTAATGCGATCTCAGTTGAAAGCCACAGACTAATTGTACAAACTGTAAATATTGCCTTTTCTGAATCTGTATCTGCAAAAGCAGCATGGAGATAGCACCATCAACCTCATGGATTACTGTGGGAGTTTTACCAAATAGCAAAGTTAAAATGCATAGCACAGAGCAATACAGTGTTTGAAACATAGGAAACACGCAACAAATACTAGAGTCATTTTCCCTTTTCCTGCAAACAAACTTAATATATTCCAAAAAGAATTAATCTGGCAGTAGACCAGAATTATGAAAATTATTGTTATGAGAAGTAAGATTGCTTCAGTATCCATTTTCCTTATAAATGGCTAAGCTTGGATATTTTGGAGGTTGCATCTAATTTATCATTACTGTGAAGATATCATGTAACACTGTATAGAAAACTGGCTTCTGTGAGTGCAAGGATGTTATAGTTTCCAATAAAATTACAAAATATTTACTGCATCAGACCAAAGACTGTGTCTGATTTCAATAGCAAGTAAATAAAGACCTGCTCTCAGAGCCTTAAATCATTGTCATCTCTACACAGGCATGTTATTCATTTCCAGACTAAAAGGTCCAATACCGCCCAGTTCTATTGATTGTGAATTTTCTTCTTATTGAATTTTACAATCCAAAGCAAATAACAGGGCTAAAAAGGAACAGTCATGAAATTATTAAAACTCAAGTAGAATTTATTTTAACAACATACGTGAAAAGCTCCAAAGTTGAAGTATTAATCAAATTTATAAAATTCAATTAATCATACAGTAAATGTTTTTTAAGCAATATTTCCCTAGGGGGGAAAGTTGAATTAATTATAAGGAAGTTTGCTAACAAATGTTTGCTACATGCATAATGTAAAAGCATGGTGAAGATTCTATTTTCTACTCAAAATGATGCAATGCCAGTTTTACGGTTGTAAAAAGAGACAGTGCCACAAGTGAGCTCAGGGCTAAATCTGTCTTTGTTGAAACCAGCTCTTGATCTAAGGCTCTAGCTTTTTGTTACACAAAGGAGAAATCATGAACCAACTGTATAAACCACTATTAAAAATGACAATTCCATTTATGTATGGCATACAGACCCTTTCAAAGTAAAACCTGATGACTGAGCTAGTTAGAACAATAAACTGATAGCTTTTACCTAAATGCAATCACACATTACTGCTCCCAGAATTGTAGATGCGGCATAATCGATACCATTATTTAGCAGTTCCCATAAGTCTGCGTTTTGCACCACTTGCCATGAGATCCAAATAGATCAACTATTTAAATGCAAAAAATAATGGCACTAGAAAAAGTACTTGAAGAAAGCTTGATTGAATTTCTTTATATTTTGGAATGAGAAAGGCCATTCTCACTGTAAGTCAAAATTCAAAACTCGTGAAAGAAAAGATTGATAAAATTACCTACATAAACAAACAAAAAGCAAACCTATTTGAGCAGTAATGGCAATAAACTGTGTCCCTACTCAATTATCTTCTTTAGCTGCCCATTTTCTGTAACACAAAATAAAAGAAAAATAATATCATTCAAAAATAACTAAACTCCAACTTGGTTATTTCTTATGATATTTGGACTAAACTTTAGTTTTTGTGACCCATTTTCAATTTTTATTCAGCTGTAGATAGCATGGTCATCAATCTGCTGTATGTGTATGTATTTCTGTGTTTACTTTAATCCATTTTTTAGAAAATAATTTTATTTTCTGAGTATGACGGAGCAAGATATTTATTCATTCTTTCTGAATTCCCAGCTCACTCTTCTGTATGCTTCTTAGTAACACTGGGCCTGAGACACTATACTCTAAATTTCATTTCCCAAAGTCTCTTACCAGATGGTTTTCTTTTCATTTGTATCAATGGAATGAGGGGCAGGAGACAGGGGGGCATGGAGAGGGGGCCTTGAGGGAGACAGCAAAGAGGGAGGAAGTAAAAAAGAATTTTCTTCCAGTTTTCCAACTTTGCCTGCATCCTTCTAGCAGCAAAAGGCAGTTAGGGTCCAACCCAGTATCTTCCAGCACTCCTAGAACCAGCCATCTGCACTGTGTCAGGGATGTCAGCACCAGCTGCACAGTGACCACACCCCCAACACACCACACACACAAACACATCTACACAAGAGGTCCAAGCACTTACTATGAAGCAGGAGCCTCAGGGGACCCCTTTCCAGACCTTCAGAGACAAAATGACAATTGTTCAGCCACTGGCTCTAAGCACATAGGTTTTGTGACAGCATATCGTCCCTTAGGTTCCCCAGCATATGGAATAGTAGCTTTTTAAAAGCTATACACATTAGTTCCTATATTTAATTATCGCTGTTGCAATACCAACCACTGCTTCTGGGTTTTTGATTCTTTCTTTCAAAGCCCATAAGTGGTACCAGGATTAGTCCCAGGAATCATATCCTTAAATATAGATTTCTGAAATTAGTTTTGATGATGAATACAGTTAACAGAAAAAGATGATTTTTAGCATGCGGTGGTATCAAAATTACTTAAATTAACACTCGTCAGTCTTTTAGGTTGATATGATTTGGCTGTGTCCCCACCCAAATCACATCTTGAATTGTAATTTGAATTGTAATGCCCGTAATGTGTTAAGGGAGGGATGTCGTGGGAGGTGAATAAATCATGGGGTTAGTCCCCCATGCTGTTCTTGTGATAGTAAGTGAGTTCTCACAAGATTCGATGATTTTATAAGGGGCTTCCCCCACTTCGCTATGCATTTCTCTCTCCTGATGCCATATGAGTAAGGATGCGTTTGCTTCTCCTTCTGCCATGATTGTAAGTTTCCTGAGGCCTCCCCAGCCATGCAGAACTGTGAGTCAATTAAACCTCTTTCCTTTGTACATTTTCCCAGTTTCACGTATTTCTTCACAGCAGTATGAGAATGGACAAATACATAGGTTATGCTATCTAAGATCAGGCAGTTGTTGGCCATTATTGTATTAATACTGACATAAAGAACTGAGGGTGGGAAGCTGGTTTCTGATTATTCCAAGAGGCTTATAGAAATAAACATAAAAGATCAGTGCCTTAAAGTTTTCTTACCAATCACAGAGAATTAGAGAGGTACTATTGTGGTCCTAAAATAATCACTTACATCTTACAACGACTGAGGAGATAACAATGAAAATTATACCCCAAATTTAATTATGCTGGTTGAAAATAATTATACAAGTTGAATTCTTACTTTTTAAAGTCACTTCTATGGAATTGTCACTTATTTGGGAGTAAAATGAGAAGGGATGAATTTTGACACTTGATAGTAATTGAAACCCTTAAATATTAAAATTTCCTTTAGATTATTTTACCTGTGGAAGCATCATCTCCACCAGTGGGTGAGGAGACTAATTTTATCTTACTTCATAACTGTAGGCTGTTGCCTTGCATGGGGATGTCATTTCTCCTCAAGACACAAGTCCACCACAGCTTATTATTCAAGACTTATGATTATAATCATATTTTAGCATGCTTCAGAGATAAGATAAAAATCAGACCCAGAAGATTAGTTTATATTTCAAAATATGGGCAAGATTTGCTAATTTATAAAGGCAACAAAACTGAAAAATATATGTGGGGACTAGGGATACAAGAGAATTAAATCAAGAAAGCCAAAACATATCAATACACTGGGGCAGTATACTAAGTGGAGACACTTTGGTTTCTTGACTGAATATATTAGTTTAAACATGAGGAGTAATTCTACTATTTATTTGGTAGGTTGACTGAAACCTAGCCTTGACAATGTCAAATATTCAATGAAGTTGAGATGATTTGCAGGTTGAGTTCTCTGGAAACAGCAGCCGAAATGAAGTTTTAGTGCAAAGCATTTGTTAATGATCAATGTCTTTGAAAAAGTAGGAGGAGAAACAGGGACCATATAAAGGGAAGAGCTGAAATACAATGCTACCCTAAATAAAAAATCAGTCAAGTTAGTGATGGAGAGCTCAGAAGCAGGGATTTCCATTCTAAATTTTCATGCATTAGACCAAAATAGCTACAGCTTTATAATCCCTCCTCAGTTAGCTGTAGAACATTGGCTGCCTCAGGCAAAACATGACCTTGGGCAAAGCTGTCCCTGACGCAAAGGTAGGTCCTGAAGAAGCTGACAACTGGAGGTTTTCTACTGACCACACTTTCTTTAAATAGGCAGCTATTCCTTCTTTGAAGGGGAATCTAGATAGAACATCTGTCTACCACACGATGTCAGAATGTCCTTGACATGATCTGCAGGAAGAAATCTGATGTCTTGGCAAGGTGAAAAGGCTGAGAGGGATTCTTCACGTGTGGTGTCAATATCACCGTGTATTTTCTGAGGACGCAGAGAACACTGGCCTGAAAGACACTAGTCCCATCAACTCTTCAAACAATGGTACATTCAGGGCCTCCCTCCTTCTAGTAGTCTATTCAGAAGATGTTTCTATTTGGTTTTATGACTTTTTAAGAACTGGCAACTTAATCTGAAAGCAGTTTTTCACATTATCTCTTTAAATAACAACCACAAGTATTCATCTTTGCCCAAACACAACAACATTTTATACTATGCTTTTGTTTCTGATGTTGTTTACTGAGATAACATTCCCTCCGTCTTGTCTGAAATAAAATTCATAGTCACTCTTCAAACTGTTTTTTTAACATATTTTGTTTCTTTAAAGCTTTTTAAAATTACTTTTGACAGAATAGATTAGTCCATACCATAGCCTGTAAAACCAACAGATTATATTACTACATTTTGTTTACATATTAAATCTTCTACCACATTAGTTTAATATCCTTGAGAGCATGGACTAAATCTTAGTTATCTTTTTAATTCAGTATTTGAATTATACTGAATTCCCTCACTAATGTTTGCTGAAAAAAAAAACATTATGGCAAATGGTTAAGTAATGATACAATTAACTAAAATTAAGAAGTGAAGAAGAGAAGCCTTGTAAAGGACACGGGAAAATGATAACTTGCTCAATTTAAGAGAACTTGAGTTTGAAGGGTCTAAGACAGACCCAGACATAGAGAGATGTGTTGATAGGATAATGAATGAAAAAATACCTGAATGAATAAATTAATGAATGTGAAATATCCCAATGGAAAGTTGTTAGCCAGCAAAAGCTAGTCCCTCAGTAAAGGAGATCACTTAACAAAGTAATCATATTATTTCGTGACTGACATCATTGTACTTAAGAGAATGGGACACTGTAGCTTCTTCAAAAGTCTCAGGATCACTTCGTGAATGAAGACTCTCACAATTATTTTCTTAAGGAGTATTATTAAGAAATAATTGATATTCAATAAACCACACATATTTAACATGTATTTAAAGTATATGATTTGACAAATGTTCACATATGCTTACACAATAAAAACCATCACTGCAATCATGAGAAAGTATATATCCAAAAGTTTACCAATGCCCCTGGTAATTCCTCCCTCACACTCTTTTTTACTCCACATCTCCAAAACACAGTTGACCTGTTTTCAGTAACTGCATATTACTGTTTACTTTCCTGAGACTTATAGAATGAATTGATATGGTATGTACTCTTGTATTTTGGTCTGGCGTATTTTACACAGCATAAATATTTTGTGCTTTATCCATCTCAATACATGCGTCAATAATTTATTCATTTCAATTGATAAATAGCATCCCATTGTATCGATATAACATAATCATTTATCCATTGGTAAACATTTGGATGTTATTTGGACAATTTGGATATCTTGGTTATCACTTGAATAGTTATCACTTGGATGTCCATTGAATAAACAATGTATAAATTGGTTATTCATTATCTGGTGATAAACATTTGTGCCATTTCCTTTTTTTTTTTTCACTTCTTTTAGCTTTTACAAAAAAATTTTTGGCTATTGTAAATAAAGCTGAACATTTGGTATAAGTCCTTAAAAGGACATATATTTCCTTTTTCTCTTTCATAAATACCAAGGAGTAGAATTGTTGGGTCAGATGATAGGGCTATATTTAATTTTTTAAGAAGCTGAAGAACATTTTCCAAGAGATTTTACCATTTTACATTTCTATCAACAGTTTATGAAAGTCACAGGGTACACTTTGTCCAAAACTCTTAGAAAATTATATGAATGAAGATCCATGTTAATGTTATATATCCAGTATTGCAGATTTTTTTTCTATTTATCATAATTTTTCTGTTCCTGTCTAAAGCCATTTATGTTTTAATTCCCTTTAAACTTTTCAGCGTTGTTCAGTTATGGTTTACTTTTCTTAGCATTTCCTTGTTTCTATTAAGAGCCATTTTCCCTGTCTTCTATATTACAGATTGGTTCTTTTAAAGTCCTTTCCCTTTCTAAGACATGGAAAGCAGTAAGCATGAGCTGAACTTAATGCTTAATCTGACACTTCATGTTTCCAGACAGTTAATCAGGGAATCTTTGAAACAGATTGAATCTCTAAATCTTTTTATTAAAGATGGGACTTTGTTTTTTGTGGCTCCTTAGAGTAACTTCCTTGGATGTCTGCCTGTTTCGTGCCAGGCTTCTTATGTGGCTTTCTTCATGTGTTCTTATTTTTCCTCCGGTACTTCGTTCTACAAAATTTCTTATTGACAGTCATAATTAATCACAAATAAATTTACATTAACAACTAATGGCATCTACCAACTGAGAAGCAGCTAGGAATTTAAAAGCTTTACTTACATCCCTACCTTTTTTTTTTTTTTTTTTGGCTAAAATCCTAAATTAACTCTTTTGCCAATAATTCACATTACTATGACATTCTACATTACCATAAATAGTTTAGTTCAGTGAAGTATTTAATGATGAAACACCACACTTTCCTATTCCCTCACTTCAATAAGCTAGCTGTGATTATATCTCCTCTTTAATTTCCTTTTTAGGCTGTATACATTTTTTTGTAAATAGCTCTTCTCATATTATTGGTATTATGTCTTTACATGTTTGTTTTCCGTTATTGTGATGATTATTTTAAAGACAGATCAAGTATTATGAGTCCTTTTATCTTTATACGAGGTACTCAGTTCACATATAATTTTTTCAGATGTCACATTTATATGATTTCTGCTTTCCTGGTTTCAGAACTTATAAGAGCTAGGCATCTAACAGGAAATATTTAAAAATTTATAGATAGATAAATCAATAACAATTTTTTTAGAAATATTAAACAATATCTTTATTGATTCTGAACTAACCTGCCCTCTTATGCCGAACTGACCTTTTTAAAATGATTATAGACAGAGAACATAACCAGGCCATTCTTTTTGTTTTTTACTAGCTAAAAAGGTTTATGATCTCTAGTATTATATGATGATAAATGACAGTCACAAGTTTGTGTTACCATTTATGTATTTCCGGTCTGCATTGCAACATTAAGACACACAATAATCTCAAAAATTGGTATTATTTTTCATTTCATAATTATAGAAATGTTACACATGCCTCGTACTGTTTTATCTGTACCAGCCTTGTTGGTAGATAAGGGAGGTTGAAAGAGCTACCTACATTTATAACCATTCAGGCTAAGACTTATTCAAAATTTGCCAGAGAGAGAGACACATCCATTAATCATGAAAATCAACAGGGAGGCTATAAAAGTAAGAACATATCTGTGAACAGTAAAAATGCTAAATAATGGAATGGCAGTTAGGTCCTTTTACCTCCCCAGACAATTAAAACCTACTTGTGAAAGCCAAAGCCATCATGGTAGGGTAGAGCAGAGCTTTTAAATATTCAGAGTGGATGTTATACCGGAGCATTCAGAATTGAAGAGACGGATTTGAATGGTAATGCTAATTCTGTTGTTAGTCATGGGCTTAAGAGAGGCAGCACAATGTCATGGAACATAGAAAGGTATTCTTTTCTAGTATACCTTCACCCTGCTCCAATACGTTCTATCATAATAGATGAATTTGATCTAAAATTTCCTCTTTTATATTGCCTTTGTTCCCAAGAGAGTTTATTCTCATTGTTGTCTTCCATTAAGACTGGTTTCATCAGAAAATTGGAAGGCCACTTATGTTAAGGGACTTTGGGAGGATAAACAGATTAGAATGAGACTAGGATAATTGTAATGAATACCCAAGGTTCAAAGGAGAAAGAGAGAGACCTACAAGTGGGAGCAAAAAATAGTCAAACTGCACTTACATTATTAAGAAATTGACATAAGACTAACCATAACTTAACCAGATATGAACTTTGCTCTCTAACCCATAAGGCTAACCCAGTCAATTAGCCTGTCTTTACCTTTTTTGACTGTATTTTGACTGCAAATTAGTCTCAACAACTGAAAGATAACAGGAGGAGTTTGGATAGCAGAAGAAAATAGGTAAGGCTCTCTTCTTCTGTGTCTTCCCTGCTTCACTTTTTGGATTATGGCAAATGCTACACCCTTGCAGGAATACAGCCTCTGCTAGTGTACCCATTTCAAGGATTCCAACTCTTTTGGAGCTCTAATAACATTATGTCTTCTCTTTGCACTATCAGACTGAGAGTGGCAACTGTTTTCCTGTTGTCACTACTTGAGTGCTTCAACATAAGTTTTTTTTTTTTTTTTTTTTTTTTCTCCAGAGAGTCTTGATCTGTCACCCAGGTTGGAGTACCATGGTGCAATCTCGGCTCGCTGCAACCTCTGCCTCCTGGGTTCAAGAAATTCTCCTGCCTCAGCCTCCCAAGTAGCTGGGATTACAGGCACCTGCCACCACGCCCAGCTAATATTTGTATTTTTAGTAGAGATGGGGTTTCACCATGTTGGCCAGGCTGGCCTTGAACTCCTGACCTCAAGTGATCCACCTGCCTCAACCTCCCAAAGTGCTGAGATTACAGGTGTGAGTCTCTGTGCCCGGCCACTTCAGCATCTCTTACTGGTTCCCTTTGGTTCTCTTTGGTTCTCTTTTTTGTTTCCTTCTTTGTGCTCATATCTCTATTGAGAGTCACATTATCAAAACCTTAGATCCTCCATCTGACTACAAAACATTAGCCTCTTCTGTCATTTCTTATTAATATCTTATGTCTTCCAAGTGTCTTTTTTCAACTATCCCACATGCTGTATTTTCTAGAAAGCTTATAAGTCCCTTTGAACTACAACTTTTTTTAACTCATTTTTTTCTTCAACCATCCCCATCCACTTCCTGTCTCATTTTTACTCTCTCTTCTTCTAATCTCTTATTCTTTATTACTATAGGTCATATATTATTCATTTTATCATAACTCCATGACTGTTTGTCTTACCTGTCTGTGTGACAAATATACTATTTTCTGTTTAAATGTTACAGTAAGTAGTCAGACACGAACAGGGAAGGAGAGTCCCTTGCCCTCAGAAATGCCAGGCAACTGTCAAGTTACGGTCAGGTGGTTGCTTAATTGTCTCAGTAAAGTAATAATTGGTCACAGTCAACACCAGGGAAAGGCAGTCTCCCCACAGATAGAAAACACCTGAGGCCGGGCGTGGTGGCTCATACCTGAAATCCCATCATTTTGGGAGGCTGAAGCAGGCGGATCACCTGAGGTCGGGAGTTCGAGACCAGCCTGACCTACCTGGAGAAACCCCATCTCTACTAAAAATACAAAATTAGCTGGGTGTGATGGCATATGCCTGTAATCCCAGCTACTTGGGAGGCTGAGGCAGGAGAATCGCTTGAATCTGGGAGGAGAAGTTTGCCGTGAGGCGAGATCATGCCATTGCACTCCAGCCTGAGCAACAAGAGAGAAACTCTGTCTCAAAAAAAAAAAAAAAAAAAACCTGAGGCTGGTGATCAGCAGCTTCCCGTTAAGGTCTCAGGACTTGGGCAAGTAGGCTCAAGCATGCACAGAAAGAGGTAAAATGGTGGAGTTTAACTGGTACATGACCTGCAAGGAACACTTGACTGGTAAGGGAAGAATGTCTCAAGTGAGCACGCATACAACTTCAGTAAACACATTGTGCTTGTGCCCTCTCCAAGTGCTGGCAGGCCCCTGCATATGTGGACAGCCTACCCCAAGGGAAGAATCATGGGAGAAGTAACACAAGACCCTGGAAGCATGCCAACATATAAAACCCCAAGTCAAAAATCAAAGCATGCACTTGATCTCTCAAGTCATCTCCCTGGCCCTTTCCCAAGCATACTTTACTTCCTTTCATTCCTGCTCTAAAGCTTTTTTTTTTTTTTTTTTTTTTTTTTTGAGACGGAGTCTTGCTCTGTCACCAGGCTGGAGTCCAATGGCGTGATCTCAGCTAACTGCAACCTCTGCCTCCTGGGTTCAAACGCTTCTCCTGTCTCAGTCTCCCGAGTAACAGGGACTACAGGTGCACGCCACCATGCCCAGCTAATTTTTGTATTTTTAGTAGAGACAGGGTTTCACCATGTTGGCCAGGATGGTCTCGACCTCTTGACTTCAGGTGATCCGCCCACCTCGGCCTCCCAAAGTGCTGGGATTGCAGGCGTGAGCCACCGTGCCCGGCCTATAAAGCTTTTTAATAAACTTCCACTCCTGTTCTAAATGTTGCCTTGGTTTCTCCTTCTGCCTTATGCCTCTTGGTTGAATTCTTTCTATTAAGGAGGCAAGAACTGAGGTTGCAGGAGATTCATACAGATTTAATGCTTCGAACATATTTTGATGCCATATGATTCAGATACATTTCCTGGTTGTAAGATATGTGTACACCTTGCCTTCTTTGGCTGGTAGCATTCAACCCCCGTATGTGTGTTTTTTTTTTTTTTTTAACTTTTCACTTTCCTGCTTACTAAACAACCCCCAGAACAATTCCTCTTGGCCACAGTGGCTCTGCTTTTCCCGGCTCATCTCTCAGTTTCACCCTGATTGGTGGCTCACAGGGATGAGAAGGATGTTGGAGTCTGCACCGAGTAGACTTGAGATGCCAATGGTCATTTTGGACAAAAGGGTCGTGAGAGTGGTAGGGCTAAAGCCAGAGACTGTGCAATGTCTGGAGTTTCCTCTGCTTTTTCCACTAAAATAGACTCTTTTACAAAAACCCACACCACCTATTCTCCTGTTTTCTCTCTGTGTATTCTGAAATGGCCTTGCACACCTGCAGGACCTCTGCTTAGGAGGCAACCTGTCTTTTCTCTAACTTTGCTTTGCATGCCACATGACTTCCTTCTCTGCTGTTGGCTCCTTGCCAGGACAGACACTAATTGGAACCTTGGCTCTGCCAGCTCCTTATGACTTACCCTGTGCTTTCCATTCCTGTTATGCCCCAGGGCCATGTTTTCCGGTGGATTTTGAACCAATTTTTTTGCCTGCATAAGACCTCACCCTGTGGTCCTTTAACAACCCCATCTCCTTTTATTTATTTATTTATTTTTTTTTTTAGTTAATACTACTTTGTGAGGAGAGGAAATTCTGCCTTTGCCGTTTGAGCCCTTATCCACGCCCCAAAATCCTCCAGAAGTTTCTCTTTTATGTCAAGAGGGCCAATAAACATTGCCTTCCAGAATCCAAGGGCTGCTGTTTTTGTGAGCATATAAAGGCTTTCCATGAGTATTCCTCTCACTTCCTCCTGCTTCCTCCTGTAGCCTCCATTTCTGTAATTACTTCCACACCCTTCTCAATATGCATCAAGACCTTCAAAGTCATATTTGAAGGGAGCGAAGTCCTGTTCCCTTGCAGCAGTTTGCTGAGAAATAGGCTTTCCATCTTAAAGAACATGGGAAATTGGAATGTGAGAAGAGAAGTAATCATTTTTTTGCTAGAATTCTCCAAGTGAGAGTCACTATAATGTCATGGAGACAAGGCTATAGGACAGCCCAAGACTGCAGGTTCAGGAAACCACAGGACAGAGCTGAAGGCTTGTTCTAGGCTAACAAATTACTATTACAACAGAGACAAAGGCAAGGTTAGGGGTACCCAATAAGACCGGTTCATTCCAGATACCCCAAGGATAAACAAGCAGATCCCTGTTGATTCCAGGATCTCCTCGATTCTCAAATGGATAATTGTGATGAGATGAGACCAAGGTTAAGGGTACATGATAAGACCAGTTCATGCTGGAACTCTGAGGATGAATGGAGGATGAATGGGGGAATACCTTGTTCAGACTAATAATAGGACAGTAGGAGGTGACACCTTCTTTTCCTTTTTCCTTTTTTTTTTTCTTCTCTGTTCTTTTTTTTCAGATAGGTAATTGTGTCTCCATAACACAAGACACACCCCTCAGATGCATCCTCAAGGGAAATGTCTGGTATCTCCAAACCTTAAAACAAAAAATTAGGTTTCCTTTGGAATACTGTTTGGCCCAGAAATGAACTGGGAGAAAATTATAAAACTCAGCCTTAAAAACTATGCAGCCATAAAAAAGGATGAGTTCATGTCATTTGTAGTGACATGGATGAAGCTGGAAACCATCATTCTGAGCAAACTATCACAAGGACAGAAAACCAAACACCACATGTTTTCACTCATAGGTGGGAATTGAACAATGAGAACACTTGGACACAGGGTGGGGAACATGACACACCGGGGCCTGTCGTGGAGTGGGGCTGGGGGGAGGGATAGCATTAGGAGATATACCTAATGTAAATGATGAGTTAATGGGTACAGCACAACATGGCACATGTATACATGTGTACATGCAGTAACAAACCTGCACATTGTGCACATGTACCCTACAACTTAAAGTAAAATAATAAAAAAAAAAAAATACTCAGCCTTAAAACCCAGTGACCTTACACAAGAAATACTCAAATTAGCCTCCTCATTCTTTTATAACTGAGATCAGGACAAGGAGGATAAGGCTAAGGAAAAGGAAACATGCAAGGAGAAGAGGCAGGCCCAACTATTGGCTGCTCTGCAAGCTCTCTGGCCTCCTCCAGGTTGTCTTAAGGGCACTCCTCAGGTCACTGCCACTGCTGTGAGAATCCAGGCCACTGGAATGCAAACTGCTACAGTAGGATAAATGTGGAAAAGCCCCACATATTTTGCCCCCTCTGCCACAAGCTTGGCCACTGGAAACTCGACTGTCCTGAAGGCCAAAGGGTCTCTGGACAGAATCTTAATTCCTGATGGCCTCGAGCTACGGGGCTCTCTGCTCGATTAGCTCCCAAATCAGACATCATCATCAACAAGAGAAAGACAAGGGCAACTCTGTAGGTGGCAAGTAAAATTATAAATCTGCCTTTTGGGTTCAAGAGCTGTCTACTCTGTGCTAACCTTCTCTAAGCAACTCTCCTCCAAATCCTGTTGGGTCATAGGAGAAAATGGCATCCACCCTCTCTCCAAAATAAAAGATTCATACTCCTTTGGAGAAAACCATACTTTCAAAATAGGTCCCTGCTTAATATTTGCCCAATCTCTGAATTCATCTTTTTCTCTAACAGCCCTATTTCTCCTAAACAGCTATGTGAATCCTTAACCAATAACTTAAACCCAGACAGTCCTATCTCATGATTTTAGAAATATCCCACACTTACTTGACATGCCCTAGCAAAAATCTAATAAATTATTTATTTATTTGTAGGGGAATTAATAAAAGAAGTGTTATACAATGTTAAACATTATTGGGTCTACTAAATGTCTTAAGGTCATACACAACTACTATGACTCTTAACTGTACAACTTGCCAGCTTTAAAGCCATTAAAATCTAGGTTAGGCCTGGGGACATACAGAGTTATCCATGCCTCCTAGCTATGCTGGTAAGAGTCAAACCTTAACTGCACTTCTGTCTAGTATCCTAGGCTTCAAACCTAGTACATAAAGATAATTGCTTACTTACCAGGTTTTTCACCAAAATATAAGTTGCTGAGTTAACAGTGTAACATGTACTTGAGACTACTGCAAAAACGGCTTTACATCCAAGGCATATAAGGAAAGTAGAATGTACTTTTGTTAAAAAAGCACAGGAAGGCTTGGGAATGTGGAATTTTGCCTACTTTAAGAGGATACAGGATTATTTTAGGTTGCATAGGATAAAGCTGAAAGTTTAAGCAAGTTATGGAAAGTTTGTGAAATATTAATGTTGTTAAAGATTCTGTATATGAATACATTGGCTAAAATTAAAGGGGTGACATTCAGTTTATCCATAAATTGAACATTGGGATAAAAGCACAACACAGTTTTCTTAGAGCATTGTTCTACTCTATAACAGAAAATTGTAAAGGACTATGAAAGGTGTATGAAAATCTTACCTTATGGTCAAACTGATTAAGGCTGGCTAGATTTATCTACAAGGTTTTATTACCAACTGTGTTTGACATCAATAGTACGCTAATGCAAAGGTATAATCTGGCTTTCTTTGAGTTTCATTTGTATAAATGTGTTATTGGTTTGTGTTCCAAAATTATGCAAAAGTCCTATAATTCTTACATGACTTAGTATATGTCACCGATAATAATTATAATTTTTATGTTAAATTATTGTGTGCCACAGAGCTAACACATTTTCCTACCTATTGTGACTTTGGCTGCCCTAAGGCTTTCGGTCATCCACAGATAATTGTTGTTTTGTTTTAATCCTCTTTAAAAGGTAGTTTTGTAATCAGTCATAGGGTTAAATGCAGTTTCTGATAACTTTGATGATTGTGACATTAGAACAAAAGAAAAAAACTTTCAGGGCTCTCATGTAGATCTGGAAATGTTTATAAATAGCAAGCACAACAGAAGTTAACTACGTGGACTGAACTCACAGAAGACTTAAAATATTTCTTGTATGTCATTTTGCTTAAAATGTTGCTAATTCTTTGTTTCTCAAAGCCAAGAAAACATTTTCTAAGCTATATACAGCTTTTAACAATTGAGTAAAGCATACTCCTATAAACAAAATTTGGAGTATATTTCTCTCTAGTAGATTTCTTCAGAATTTGGAGCGATTCAGGAGTATTCTTAACTTATGGCAATGTAGTTATTTATATAAATACCATATTAATCTTTTTTTTTTTTGGTTAACAGGACAAAGTTGGAGAAACTGGAGCTTTGACTGCAATGGCATGCTTTCAGCTACAAACAGATTCCTTTAAGGAATCAAAGTTGACTTATAGAGTCAATAAAAGACCCTTAGGAAAACTAGCCTTATACTTTGTCTACACAGTTCCTATACAGGGTTTCTGACTTGTGGTAAATAAATAATGACACTTTCAGAACAGGTTCCTGAGTCCCAAGTTATCTTGGGACCTCAATGAAGAGGAATTTTTCTAACTTGTACAGGTATTTGATGGCACAAACCCATGGCTGGGCTTAAGGCTTTAAAAGGTCTTATTTGGGATTCCTTGTGAAGCAAAGTTACATAAAAGCCAATTTACAAAAGGCAAATAATTATTGTTGCTACGCTTCGTACAAATAATCAGGCCAAGTGTAACAAGGCTACAGCTTATTTTGCAAGCAAATCAGTCTTATCATGATTTGTTGTTAATAAAAATGAGGACTGGAGAGAGAGAAATTATTTTAAGAACTGTGGTACACCTGTTATTAGGTGCTAGATTCATTAATTATTTTTTAGTTTTTGTCTGCAATTTAGACTAATCTTGCTTATTTCTTTGAACCAACCAGTGATCTTTGACTGCACCTCAAAAGAAACAAGAGAGTAATGCAGTGTAATGTAGAAAATTTGAATCAACATTTTAATTCTGGGCACATATTGAAATTGGCTGGCAACCCCATGAACTCAAGTTTTAGCAGGCATAACTATAGCCACCAGCTACCTGGGTATGTCAGCAGTCTTAGAAATTTTTGAAACTGTCTTCACCCTGCTATTTTGTTTTGGCATCTCTACTTTTCCTTTTTGGTCCATGTCTTCTAAATCTAATAACACAATTTATCTCCTCTTGCCTTCAGGCCATCAATCTCCAGATGATCCTCAGTGAGAGATACTATCCTCTCAATATTCACTTTTCTACAGGGGACTCCTATGCTGCCCATTAGTCAGACACAACAGAGGCAAATCCTTCCCTTTTCTCCTTTGGAGCTGTCTAAATACCACTTTCTCCAATGCATGGAGCCACCCTACTCTCACAGTTAGCAAGAGGCCAAGACCCATAGAACAACCATCACATCCCCTCTGTCAGCAGGAAGCAGTTACAGAAGACTGACCTTTGACCATTTTCCCCAAAGAATTGGGGTCTTGGATTCTTGAGCGTAAAAAATGTTAGAGTAGGTAGTTAGTCAGACATGAACAGGGCAGGAGAGCCCTCCAAACTGCCACCAAGAATGTCAGGTGACCATCAGGTGATGGTCAGGCAATTATTACACTCTGTCTCTAAAATAATAATTGGTTGCAGTTGGTGCCAGAGAAAGGCAGTTTCCCAATAGATAGAAATACCTGAAACTGGTGATCAGCAGCTTCCGGATAAGATCTCAGGAGTTGGCCAGTGGGCTAGAGCATATGCACTAAGAGGCAAAATGCCAGAGTTTGACTGGTAAACTACCTTCTAGGGAGATTCAACTGGTAAGGTAAGAACACGTCAAGTGAGCATGCATACAACTCCAGTAAATGCACTGTGCACACGGCCCCTCCCAAGTGCTGGCAGACCACTGCTCATGTGGACAGTCCACCCCAAGGGAAGAATCAGGGGAGAAGTGATTCAAGACCCTGGAAGCATGCCAACATAAAAAACTCCAAGTCAAACATCAAACCATGCACTTGATCTCTCAAGTTGTCCACTTGGCCCTCTTCCAAATGTACGTCACTTCCTATTGTTCCTGCTCTAAAGCTTTTTAATAAACTTTCACTCCTGCTTTAAAACTTGCCTCAGTCTCTTACTCTGTTTTACGCCCCTCAGTCAAATTCTTTCATCTGAGTAGGCAAGAATTGAAGTTGCTGCACACCTGTATGGATTTGCTGCTACTAACATATGGACAAACTGTTGTGGAAGCAGCATTCAGAAGACACACTCTCAAAAGCTGACTTGGTCTTTTTCTGACTCCATTACTTCAATAAATTGATGAACCTCATGAAACTGTTCTGTTTTCTGTATCAAGGCTGTACTAAAAACAGTGCTGCTTGCCTCACAGGCTTGCTTTGAAGACCAACTAATATAATGTAAATAAAAATGCCTTGAAAACTTCAAGGTGATATCTGAGCATATGTATTATTATTTTATTTGATCATTTAGGATTCTAAAATAAACCACTTTAGCATCATTTGTAATATATTATAACTATAAATGTTGGAAAATGGTGGCTGGAAAGTTATAATAACATTTTATACATAATTATTTGAAATATAAATAGAGGAACATTTTCTTTTACAAAGAAGGAACACAGACAGGTTGCTAAAATTATGAAGTTTCTTAAATACTCTGATTCCATTGGGATATAATGAATAGAAAATAATTTTAAAAGAATGAAATAAAATCTGATGTGTATATTAACCCCTACACTCATCTCTACCTAAATTTTATCACATTGCATTTCATGTCTGGTCCGCTTCTGACTGAACTGTGTATATTTTTATACTTTTCTTTCTTCAATATTTTAACCAATTGTCAGTGTTGAAGCAGACCAACTTTTAGCAACTTTTGTCAAGAAAAATGCTAACGCTGTTTGCCAAAATTGTCTAGATTTATTTGTAATAATATATGTATCTTCCCCTCATCTCTTTAGAATAAGTCACGTTAGTTTACATTTTTTAACTTCTACTTCAGTATGTGGATTATGAGACAATAAGAAAAGAAGACATCTTGCTTTTTCCTGAATGCACAAGTCTGCCATGTGGAAATATCCTTCAAGGAAATATGACAAGGACTCTATTTTGTTTTATATATATAACTTCCGCAGAACCCTCTGGTAGAAAAACAATGTCCTCTGAACTTCAACTCAGTATACTTCCACTGATAATCAGATTGCACATTGACATGACCTTGTAATTCCCATTTACTAAGCCATTTCTATTTGAAACAAGAAATGATTTTGCCCTCTTTCTTATCTGAGGTAGTATAAAATAGAGTTTCCCTCAACACGCCCAGTCACTCAATCTCCTTGTTTTAAAATGCAGTATACATAATCAAGTTGAAAAGATGTTTACTACAATATATTTAATAAAGAAGAATGGTAACCTTCAGTGAGTATCCATTAAAATGTTATATCTCAGTGCATTGCAAAAAGCTGAATTTGAAAATTAAGGCTTGTTTATGTAAGAACAGTGATTTTAAAATTCCACTAATGATTTCTCAAATCACTAGCAGTAGGGCTACAATTAGTGGGGAAAAAAGTCCCTAGGCAGTTAAAAACATTGAGCAAAGTTTCAGGCTGGCATTAGCAAAAAATAAAGATGCCACTTCATTGTACTTTTAGTGATATCTTTTTCATATCAAAAGCACAGTTTCAAACTTTGTAACAGAGCAAGTATTCTATTTAGTATTCATTATCTGAAAGAAATAGTGATAATTAACTGTATCCACTGAGATAGCTGCTAATGATATGTGCTGAGACCAGGCTGGTGATGTTGAAATCTATTGAACTAAAGACAGATATTTCTAAAATCCAATTGTGAGCTCTATTTCTTTCTTACAAAAATGTTGATAAGACCTACTATATAAAGGAATTACTAATTACTTAATGGAGAATTGTATCTCAGTGATGATTCATTGTTTAAGAAATGACATTTTGTTCTTTAAAATTGTAACTCCATTTCTGAGAACTGTCAAGCTCTCTCTGAGCTTTTGATCTGTAATGATATTGCTAGATAGGCTCAAAAATGTATAATCATAATAGCATAGCATTTTTGTTCTACCTTACTTAAACTATTATTTAGAAAGAAATGTCATTGAGATATACAGGTTATACTCACTTTGTGGTTAAAGAACACAAAATAATATACAAGGGGTATTTGAATGAACCATGGGAAGAATTGAGAGAATGCTGTTATCACTATATTTAATAATTTGTGAAAAAATATCATACTGAAATAGAATTTTCCATCATCCAGAAATGTTTCCATTCTTTAATAACCATGCCTAAATAAGTTTCTAGTCAATGTTTCATTTAAAATTTTATTTCTTATACAATTAAATATGTGCCAAAAAACCTAAGTCCTTAACATAACTGAATATAAAATAACTATAATTTAACAGATTCTTATTCCTATTACAAAGCCACTCTTAAAGAAAGATGATGCTTTCTTCATGGCTGGGTTAATTTTAGTTATTCAAATTAGTAATTCCTTGTTTTATTAATAAACATTTAGTGAATGTGTACTGTGGTCCACGTATAGTGATATACTCTGGAAATACTAGGATAAATGATTCATAACTCATGCCCTCAGGGGTGTATATTGAATGGAGACACAGACATCCTAGTGTGCCACATCTCCATGCATTTACCAAGAGTGATATGTGAATGCTTAACTGAATTTCATAGTGGCTCTGACATGCAGCCACAAACCAGTGTGGAAAAATATATATCGCTGAGGCAGAAACAAACAAAAGAGCATATTGCTTTCGGTATACACTGGAGGTAATGCCACTTCACATTGATAAAAATTAAATAAAATTAAACATAACAATACATCACCATCACCACAAAAAATACAAACATTAAAGATTTATTTTCCTAGATTAGCTTTCAGTTTAGATTCCTTAAAATAAACTTTTCTTGTTTATTTTCAAATGGCCCAGTTATGTTTTGATTTGTTTTTCCTTTACTTTGGAATATCATACTAAGCTTGGCTAGATCACTATTGTTTTGGTCAATGAGTTTCACTCTGGAAAGTTTTATTGTAACCATTATTGAGAGCTAACAATATAGAAAAGGGGAAAAAAATCCATAGACAAAGCTTCCTTACCCTTTTTACTGTTTTTGTCTAACTACACGTGGCAAAGCAGAGAAGTAATAAGTCAAGGGCTTCTAGTATGTGTGCATATGTTTTTAAATTCTGTCTATACCCTCACAGAGCTACCGTGAATAAATATAAGGCTTTTAAGAACTTAGCTGATGTAATGGATCTATTTGATAATTCTGTGTACTCTCCTGAGTGTGAATAGAAAAAAATAAAACTCTTCATTTTGGAAATATGTCTGCCTTTATTCATATAAAAATGTTGGTCTACTTTACATATAAATATAAAAAAGTAAACTACATAAGTTTAATGTGAAAGTACAGGCAATATATCTTACTTATTTTGAAATAAAATATTGTTCTTATTTTACTTGTTAATATGCAATAGTAACACTTAGAGGTGAAAAGATTGTACCATTTTTGGAAAATAATTGAACAGAGAAATATTATAGCTTTGCTTCTTTTCCAATGAATTATAAAAAGAAAACATTAAAGTAAAATAAAGAATCAAAACTATCTTTCATTTATCTGTTTTTTCCATGTGTTAAAAATGAAATTCTATTAAAATGATATCAATTAAAATGGTAGTATTTTACTGAGTAGAATAACATTATAATGTTCAACATAAATGGAAGAAAAGGATATGTCATTAACAATTCTTTACCTTTTTCTAAAAATACTTAGCCTTTGAGATACTTTGTTATCAGTAAAAATATTCTCCTGCTTTGCATGCTTAATAAAAAAAGCCCGCAAAAATCATAAATGCCTATTATGTTTCAAACATCTTCCTGTTTCTAAACATGTATTATTTCATTTTCTCATCACTTTTAATGTTATGAGATAGATACTATTAGTAGCTCCATTTTGAATGCATGAAATTTAAGTCCTTTTTTTCCTCTCTTCCAATTTCAGATATCCAATTGAGTTCATTCTCTCTTTATTAAGATAATTAACAGATGGTTCATGCCTATAATCCTAGCAATTTGTGGGGCTAAGGTGAGATGTTGACTTGAAGCCAGGAGTTCCACATGAGCCTGGGTAAAAAAGGAGACCTATTTCTACAAAAGGAAAAAAGTTAAAAAAGAAAAAATTAGTCAAGTACAGTGGCACAAGATTAGAGTCCCAGTTACTCAGGAGGCTGAGATGGGAGAATCCTTTGAGTCCAACAGTTGGAGGCTGTAGTGACCTATGATCATGCCACTGTACTCCAACCTGGGAAACAGAGTGAGACCGTGTCAAAAAAAAAAAAAAAAAAAAACAGATGGGCTGGACAGGGTGGCTCACACCTGTTATCACACTTTGGGAGGCCACGGTGGGTGGATCACCTGAGGTTAGGAGTTTGAAACCAGCCTGGCCAACATGGCGAAACCCAGTGTCTGCTAAAAATACAAAAATTAGCTGAGTGTGGTGGCGCACTCCTCAATCTTAGCTACTCAGGAGGCTGAGGTAGAAGAATTGCTTGAACCTGAGAGGCAGAGGTTGCAGTGAGCCGAGTTCGTGCCACTGCACTCCAGCCTTCCCAGGCTGGAGTGAGACTCCATCTAAAAAAAATAAAATAAAATAAAATAAGAGGAGGAAACCAAGCTAAATCCACAGGCAGAAAATGTAACTAATTGTGTATTTGAGAATGAAGATAATGTTCAGATCATGAAATTGGAATAGATCCACTTCAAAACTCTTACTAACATTTGTATCTAAATATGTGACAGGAGTACTGGGCAGAATAGTCTCCCCTGCCCCCCAGTTCATGTCCATCTGGAAACTGTGAATGTAATCTTATTTGGAAATAGGGTCTCTGAAGCTGTAATTGAACTGAAATGAGATTGTATGGAATTATTGTGGTTCCTAATCTGGTGAATAGTGTCCTTAAAAAAAGACGGATAATTTGAACACAGAGATACACATGGAGAACATGACTTGATGACGGAGGCAGAGATCAGAGTCATGCTGTCACACACCACGAAATGCCAAGGATGATTAGAAATGATGGGAAATGGGGAGAGAGGCATGAGATAAGTTATCCTACTGAGCCCTCAAGAAAGAAGCAATTTTGCCATTATTTCCATCTTGGACTTCTGGCCTCTAAAGTGTTAGAGAATAAAGGTCTGTTGTTTTAAACCACTGTGTGTTGTGGTAATTTGTTATGGCAGCCATATAAAACTAACACAATATGTTACTGTTAAGTTGAAAAGTTGGCGTTTTCTCCATCTGGCCGTTTCATCTGATCTACATCCGGTTCTTTCCTTGTACATAGATGGTTTTAGCCAAGTTTATTTAAACATACAAATGATTTTATTTTTATCAATTAAAGCTCTACCCAGGCTATCGTAATGATAAAGTCTTTAAAATTTAATGCAAAGGTAACTTGTCTCCTCTCCACCATTTTGAATCTATTGTAGGCTTGGAATCTTGCTCTAGAGCGTTGGAGAAGTTTACTCCTTTTCTTCAACTCTGCTCTTGTCATGCTTCATGCCTATGCACTATCCAGTTTACAGACACTTCAAGCATTGATGTAGAAAGAAAACACAGAAAAAATAGAAAACTGAATGCATTGTGCTTTATTATTAGGGAAATTTGCACATTAAATGTACGATTATTGGCTCTCTCTATAATGTTGTGTTTTATATGTTAATTAGAGATATTTACCTCCTCTACCTTCACCTCTTGGTGGAAAAATTCAAATGCAATTCATAATGGGAGAGTTAATCTCCACCTGGCGTTTTACAACTTAGCCACATGAGCCTTGGTTTCCACGCTTTCTACTTTGCTGGGTCAATTTTCAACTCATGTCAGGACAATTGGGTAGATTCTCTTAAGAAAGCTCCGGCCACCTTCCTTCTGCATGGCCCAATTTTGACAAATAGAATACAAGATTTTTGAAACTTTCACTATAGATAAAAACATGGATCGCAGATAGTGACTCTTGTGATTCCCTGATACACTGTTATCCATATCTAATGACCATCTAGCCACTGCCCCTCATAGAGTCCTCATGCTTCCCAAACTCAATCGTGTATATGTTAACATCTTTGAGTCATTACCTCAAAATCCCTGTCTTGTACTTTGGCTTAAAATAAATCGACACAAAACACTGACAAGTTCCTCCATAAATAGAGTCTCTCCTTGACCTTTCTAAATTATTATAGGTGAGTGATTACTAATGCTGAGAGAATCAGTGCTACATTTCCTTAACATGTCATGTGTATGTAGTCAATGTCATACCTTAGATCTGGGGTAGTTGGTACCCAAGGCCTCTGCTGAAACTCTGAGATAACATGAAAATATTATACTAAATATCTTGGTATATAAGAAGTCTAGAATATTGTTTTCCTTGTCCCTTCCTTCTCTCACTCTCAACAAGAAAAGAAAATTTTTTTTTAGTTTGAATAACTCATAAAAACTACAGATTTCTATGCACATATAGCATAATTTAACAAAACCTATTTTAAAAATATATAGGCTTTACTCTGTCATCTTCACCTCTGTGAGATGGGCAGTCATGTGTGTAGATGAGGGTGTTTTGTTCCCTTTAAGATGATTAAAGTAGATTACTACTTACTTTTGGTACTATCCTAGTTTAAAATGTTTTGTAAACTTTGTGAGATTATTAACTGTGTAGCATTTTATTGTCCTCTTCAAATATTTATAAAATCAAATTATATATGACCTTGGGCCATACTACTGATTATGCGTGCATTAATGTAGAAAATATCTTGCATCCCTGGTGTCTCACCCACTGCCTGGAACACAGAAGACAAGCAGTAATTGATAACCCAGTGTCAAGAAACTAGAGAGAGTGAATTTCTTATTCTCTTGAAGGAATTAGAACTCTTTTGGGATTCTAATGGAATCAGAGACCTATTAGATTACTCAAAGCTCTTAGCTAATGAGAAATGAATAAATGGAGAGAGGCTCTATTCTAAATCTAGCATGGTATATAGAGAGGCAATGCAAACTAAGCTGCCAAGTAAAATATCTTTTATGTTTGATAAATCTATCAAAATTTAGACTTTTTAAATAATAAAGTATGATATCAGGATTCTATGGGGGTTTGACCAGATTCTTTGATGTGAGTATATATCAAATGCTATTGACAAAACACAAAGCTCTTCATATATACATAAATAGGGCTGCACCACATGCATTGTGCTTTTGGTTTATGTGACAATCATACCAGTAATAATAATTATAATGAAAGTTCCAGGATCTTTTATTCTAGGATGTACTGTTCTGAGAACACTATATAGATAAGCTCACTTAACATTCAGAAAATCAAGGAGTTAGACACAGAGTCATCACTCCCATATTACCAGTGAGGAAACTGAGGATCATAGAGGTTATATTTCTCATTCAATGTCAAACAATTTAGAAGGGATGAAGTCAGAATTTGATTTTTTAAACGGCTTCATTGTTGATGCTGTTACTCACCATACTGTATAGCTTCTCTGAAAATATGTTAAAATCCACAAAGCAAAATTTGAATACCATAAATTTAAAACTGTAAATTAACATTAAACATTTCCATATAAAACAACTTATATATTTCTATATTAGCTAATTGAGAAAACTAAGTTTTCCTTATACAAAGACAAGAAATTTATCTTTATTTGTAATATAGATATATTTATCTGTAAGAAATTTTATTGTTTTTTAAAGAACAAATGGAAAGTAGAAACAACAGAAAAAACAGGCATTGAAAGTAATTCTTAAAAATATATGTTCTTTTTACAGCAGATTGCATTCAAAATTATGTTTATGGAGAAAACTATCTTAGGTTCAATAAATCTGTAAGAAAATATTATAGTAGATATTTCTTTGTAAACCAAAGTAGTTCCTAGTTTATGCAATGCCCTGAAGAGAAATAGAATTAATTACATTAAATAATTAGCCTGCTCTGTTTTTCTGATACAACTAAAAAAATTCCTTTTGCCTGTACTTAAATGAAATCAGAACTATGGAAAAGGCCAAAAGCAAGAGATATCATATATTTTATTTTAGTGGAAAATACAGAAGAACAAGAACTTGAAAATATGGATTTGTGTGTTTGTTGTGCTTCTGACAGCAGAGTTTCACTACGTTTTTTATAGTCGAGTTTCTCCATCTGGACAGCAAAAGCAATGACCATTTCACCTCTATGTCCCACTCCTATTTAAATATCCCAAAATCAACTAAATATTTATGATGGAGAACACACAGAAGAGCATACTTTTCAAAGTATAAAAAAATCTGAGTTATATATAGGTATATGTGGATGACATTTTTTCTTCTTAGTTTCTCACAGCTCATCTAAACAAGAAGACTTAGAAATATTGATCACCCTAATGACATGTGAAGAAACTTGTTCTTATTTCATTGAGTAATCTGAACTTTGCAACAGAAACAAAATTAAGTCAACGATTATCATAAACATAACTCCAAAACTTAATTGCTGTAATGAATCAGATGCTGAGTAAATTCCAAAGCATATTATTTATCTTCTCTTACTCTCATTTATGCTATCCTTTTGTTTCTTTATACATTTACATTTTATTCATTTTATTTTATTTATATATATAGAAATATATGAAGAAACAAAAGGATAATATAATAAAGGATATATATATGCACACATATTTATATACATTTCATTATGTCTCTTATGGCAGATCTTTAGGAAAAAAGGGTGGTACTTAAAAATATGTTCTAGCATTACATAGAAATGATGGTTAACTACAAAATGTAAATGGGAATTGATTGGTTTATTGGTTTATCTAAAACCTATTGTTTATATGAAAGTGTTTGTTGTCATGTTGTATAAATATTTGCTGTAATTCACAATCTAATTTTAATATTAACACTTGGATAAACTGTGAAGTTCTTTGCAAATGCTTGGGGATATGAATGAATGAAGACAATAATTATCCAGATTAGAATAAAAAATAATATGTTCTAAATTTTACATAGGCATGCTTTCCATGTATTCATATTCAAGAATATCTCTTAGAAATATATAAGTACAGTTTTCTATTTTGACTTTGGAATTATTAAAATAGGAGATAATTTAAATAATGTATCCAGAAAATTATATGAATCCCAGCCACAGCATGTGGTTGTAATATCTGTGAATGACATTATCTGGAACTGTACAGTGCCCAACCTGTGCAGTCATACATATAATCACTGAATATATAGAAATACTTCAAAAAGAATACCTTAAAAATAAAAAAAGAAAGGAACACTTTGAAAATAAATGATATAGTTGGTCTGTCCATTTTCCATGTATTTTGGCTAATGAGCAGGCTAAGATTCGTATTCTTAAAGAAAAAGTAAGACACGTAGAAAAATAATCATTGAGACTGCTGTTTAATACAGAAGACAGATTGGTGAATGGGGCCAAATAATCAAGCAAGAATAATTCCTTTTCAGGTTCCTTCACTATTTTAAATAGGTTGAATAATAATATTTTGATAATTATGAAGATAAATAATTGAAACATAAAAGGTAATTATTGTGGCCAAGGTCATATAACCAGCAAACTGGTGATTACATTGAGGCAAAGGAACTGAAGTTTAAACTTTTCCTATTAATTTCAGACACCACAGTTATTTGACTTTCTGTGCTTCCTGTATGATGGAGCTCCTACCCATATTTGGGTTGGTCATAGCATCTTATTACATTCCTGCCTCAGGTTTTCATCAAGAGATAAAAGTAATAATAAAAACATCTACCTCAGAAAACTGTTTAGGTAATTGCATGTGCTAACTGTGTAAAGCTCTCAATAGTGCTCGGTACCTAGTAACTGATACCTATAAGCTTACTAATTTCATGTTAATTATAATTATTTTTATTAATGCTGACTTTATGTCATATGATATTATGTTTAAGAAATTTTTATTGGATAACAGTGCGATGTTTTATACTAAATTTCAAACTTTTAAATGAAGACTGGAATAAATTTTCTCAAATAATTGTTTCCAGAATATCACAAAAGCTGTCATTTTCCTTTCCTGTGGATGTGAGAACAAAACAGTTGGGAACAGGACAAAATACAAACCTTCTGTTTATATCACAATTTAGTTTTCCAGAAGTAGAGAGAGAGTCATAAATGAAATGATCTAACTCAGGAACAAAAACAAATGCAATATTTCCACTTTTATCTTTTAGTAATATTGAATTTTTATTAATAAAAATTATGCATACAAAATACCTTTTAATCCACAATATACTTTAATTAAAAAACAGACAATGTAGAGATGTCAACCTAGACACTAACATGTGGGTAATTACTTTGAGAACCACCTAAGGGAGAATAAAAATACATTTTTAAAAATCCAACTGCAACAGAAAATGATTATTTGCATGACAACTAAAACATAAATATGTATGATAATTGTGTCAATTAATGTAAATTAAGTAATATAAAAAGAAAAGAAACAATAAAATAAAATTTCATAGTAATTTGTTTCCCTTAACTTTTCTATAGGGCTACGGAAGGATTCATTGATTTGTACTCACAGTAGAAAAAAGATAAATGTTTTATAGACTTATGAGATTATACCCTGATCCCTTGGCCCATATACTATGTCCAAAATAACTATCTACAATGATGGAAATCCTCTACATAGGCTTTTTACAATATAATAATCACTTGTGCCTATTGAGCTATTTAAATAGTACCAGTGTTTGTAAAAATATCAAATTTCATATTATTTATCTGAATTAATTTAAATTTAAACATGTAGAGCCTTATGTAGTTAGTAGCTACTGTATCAGGTGGCACAGTTTAGAAATATGCAGTCGTTGTACATTGCATTCAAAGCATCAGGATGCACAACAGTGGCAAATAGTGATGGCAGTTTCACTAAGTACACTGAAGCATGTACATTTAGTCAGGTGATATTGATGAGACAGCAGAAAACCTGTGGCTATTCCTGAAGTTGAGTGAGGGTTGATATGGTGTCTTTTAGCAAATTGTACAATAGCTTACCATAATACCCAATGTGGAGTTAGAACATCCAAATAGTTTTTGAATGAAGAATAAACAGAGAAAAATGTTAATTAAAGAAATGATTACATATTTTATCTTCAGTGAGAAAACTATCTTTGTTTGGCAAAAGAAGAATTAAAAAAATCACTTAAATGCTTCTTTTTCCTACGCAAAGAGAACATTTTTGTCAGAGTCTGAAGAGTAAAAAAAAACAGACAGCAAAAGAAGATGAATAAAAATGGGGAAAATTAAATTACAATAATGTTTATTCCTATGGTCTTAAGCAGAAACAGAGGTTATCTGAATAGAAAGTACCTACTGAGTATTCTCAACAGAAGAGGGTAAACCAGGAAAAATATTAGAGTAAATGTACTAGTTTATTCTCATGCTACTATGAAGAAATATCTGAAATCGGGTAATTTATAAAGAAAAAAGGTTTAATTGGCTCACAGTTCCACATGGCTAGGGAGGCCTCAGAAAACTTATAATCATGGTGGAAGTGCGTTTTCTCAGGGCAGCAGGACAGAGTGAGTGCACAGTGAAGGAAGAAATCCCTTATAAGGCCATCAGATCTCACAAGAACCCACTCACTATCATGAGAACATCACTGGGGAAATCTCCCCCATGATTCAATTATCTCCACTTGGTACTGACCTTGACACATGGAAATTATTAAAATTCAAGGAGATATTTGGGTGGGAACACAGAGCCAAACCATATCAATAAATAAGAAAAAGTTATGGTATGTTGTGAGTATTTACATCAATTTTTTTCTTACAGTTTACCAAAATAAATTTAAATATTGAATGTGTGTATTTGTGTTATTTCCAAATGAAAATGGTAAGCACTTCTGAACAGAAGAGGGTAAACCAGAAAAAATGTTAGAGTAAATATAATTATTGAGTTCAAATTCAATATTTGAATTTCCATATAGAAATGAAACAAATACCAACACATATTCAATATTTGAATTTACTTACATATATATATTACATACACACACATATATACGCACACGTATTCCACAGATTGTGTATACACATACACACACACACAAACACATATATTCCATAGATTGGGCTTTCTGTGCTTTACTAGATTCATATAAGATAGCATTTTTGTTTACACATAAACACTTCTATAAAAGTGGAAGAAGATTTAGAAAAAGAGAGAGAAAAAATATGTAAGAAAAGTATATAATAGGTAGAAAGTAAATGACAAAATAAAATTCCCCCAAGAAACATACATATGTGGGAAAATTCTATCATCAAACTGAAGGCAGCAACAATCTCAAACTACCAGCCATGAATACAAATATAGTAGAATTTAGGCCAACATTAAGAAAGAATATTTTAGGGAAAAATATTCACTACCTCAGTGTTTAAGTTGGGCACTGATTTATCTGAAACTAATGAGAGAGAACCCTTAGTAGATTAACTTCCTGCATTCTTCCCACAATAAATGTATGACACATAAATCGTCTTTGAAATTAAACAGGGAACATATTTTATGCCATAATTAAAGCAATGTCTGTTTACTTCTCATAAAGAACATGAAGATAAAGAAAAAATTAATTGTGATCCATTTAAAATCTGGTGTCAAATAATGTACGCATTATATAATTCTAGACATGTACATATTGGGATTAAAATACGCTATTTTATCTAGGTTCACAGAGACGTTATCTGTTACACAATTGTCCTTTTCAGACATAGAGAATGTTAGAATAAGATTCTATGTGACACAAATGAAAATTCATTGCCTTGTGCTCTACTGTTTAGTATGTATTTATGAGTTTATTATCTTTAGGGTAAATTTTATATCCATGTAATGTTTCTAGCAATATTTTCTGCATTATTTTGGAAATATAAAATATGTGAATCTGAGGGTATGCATTATCTTCTTGTTAAACACAAATTTTATAAAATATGAGGAAAGCAATTTATCTGTTCAATACAAAACCAGGTCATCAGAAATTGCCAATTATGTAATATCTCTTTGACATATTTTATTGATTTAAAATTCACCTATTTTAGATGTAAGTGTGCATGTTCTTTACTACTCATCAACGTATATAAAAGTTTGAATCATAATACTTATAACTTCATGTTTTGCTCCTTGCACAGAGTACATTTGTAATTCTTCTTGTGGTCTTTTATCCAGTTTTTTAATCCTGGCATTTATGGTCTTCTATCTAACGTAATTATCCCCCTTTCTTCCACCTAATGTTACTAGAATCACTGAGATGTCTTCAGTAGAGCATATCTTTTTATTCTTCCTCATTTTTTTACCTCTGCCTGAATGTTCCATTCTACCTGCTCTAGCCAATTTAAATATACCCTGTGGTGTAAAATTTCTCTACTATTGACCCAATAGACTTGATGATTGCTTCTCCATAACACTGTGTCATATACACGTATACAGGGTTACTTCCTTAAACTTATACAAGATCCTTGAGAGCTTTGTTCTGTTCATCCCAAGCTGAACATAAAGATTTGAACCTTATATAAAGCCAATAAATATTGTAAAAGAATAAAGCATAAGGATATATTTCTACCATGAAGTTGTTTTGAATATTTCTCAAAATGCCTGGTTACCTGAAATTTTCAGGGCCATTATATTGATATCTATTCCTGCCTGCCTCTATAACAGAGTTTAAAAAGCTCATCACCTCATGCGTTTGGGAAAAGGGTCTGGTCCTGAGAACTTTTAAGAGAAATAAATAATCCACAACTTCAAAAATAGGTAGACAAATAAACAGTCAGGGTGAAACACTGAAAGAGAGGCATATGCTTCCAGCCTAGAAGATTACTTGCCTGAACCTCTAACTTGCATTTGAAGCTAACTGGCACTTCCATGGACACCCTTATAGTTATTAAGTGTCAGAGCAGATGGTGCGCTCTTTGCATATCCACAGTTATATCTAACCCTCTTGGAAGACTTTTTAAATGTTAAACAATAGTAGCAATAAGAATGTGAAAAACAATAAAAATGAAAGAAAATAATAAAATAATTCTGTGTATTCTACAATCACATTATCTAAATGATTTTAAGTTTACGATTTCTACTTTTGACAGAAAGTTGTATGTGTCCTTGCTAAACCAAGATAATAATTTTAATACTCTTATTTATTTATTGTTTTTTGAGATGGAGTCTTGCTCTGTCACCCAGGCTGGAGTACAGTGGCACGCTCTCAGCTCACTGAAACCTCCGCCTCCCAGGTTCAAGCGATCCTCCAGCCTCAGCCTCCCAAGTAGCTGGGATTACAGGCGCACACCACCACGCCTGGCTAATTTTTGTGTTTTTAGTAGAGACTGGGTTTCACCATGTTATCTCCCTGACAAAAAATTTCAGAATGTTCTATATTTTTAAAGCAGGTGAAAAGTTTTAAATTGCTATCTTGCCACGTCCTCCTACACATTCACACAATGGAACTCACTTGCCCTTCCTGTGTCCTATGCTTAACTATGCGATGAATAGAAAATATAACAATCTTCGTCTACTCTTAAAGCATCTGTTCTTTTGTTAGTTGCCTACTATGCTGCAAGTAACTCAGCATTTTAGAAAATGCTGTTTGCGCTCATAACTTCGCCCCCTCCATATGGCAAAAAACTGGAGCCAAGGTTGTTTTTATGTTTTGTGGATTCTACTGAGACAGGAATCCCCACACACTTGAAACAAAGTTTAACCTCAAAAATTGTTAAAGAAGAAAAGACACAATATTATCATAGAGGAAAGAGAATCAGAACTCTCAGATGCAATTAAGGGGAGAATACATTTATACAATTTTTATGGAAAGCAATTTAAATAAAGAAATGTTTTTTACATAATCTCGAAAGTGGAAATTTATGCTATACTATTATTTTCTCAAGCTATAATAAAGGTGTGTAAGAATATTTTCTTGTTAAAATACTTAACATGGTTGATATGGTTTGACTGTGTCCCCAAACAAATCTCAACTTGAATTGTAATAATCCCCAAGTCTCAAGGGCAGGGGCAAGTGGGGATAATTAAGTCATGGGGGGCAGTTTTCCCCATACTGCTCTCAAGGTAGTAAATAAGTCTCATGAGAGCTGATTGTTTTATAAATGGGAGTCCTCTGCACAAGCTTTCTTGCCTGCCACCATGTAAGATGTGACTTTGCTCCTCATTTGCCTTCCACCATGATTGTGTGGCCTCCCCAGCCATGTGGAACCATGAGTCAATTAAACCTCCTTCCTTTATAAATTACCTAGTCTCAGGTATGTCTTTATTATCAGTGTGAGAACAGAGTAATACAATGGTGTTATTTTATTACTTTAAGTTTTTTGGAACAAGCAAGATAAATGCAAATAGTTCATTGGCTAAATGAATGGTAATACAGGCATAAAATGCCATGAAGGTGCATGGTTAGGAAGAACACATATTCTGGAGTCACAGTACTTGGGTTTGAATTCTAGTTTTACTACCTTCTAAATGGGAGAACTCTGATAATATATGTATTTTCTCTGTGCTTCTTTCTCCTAAAATGAAGAATAGGGACATAATAGTGCTTACTTTCATAGTTTGTTGTTAACCTTAAATAGGTTAACCTTTGTTAATTTTTTGGAATAGTTCTCATCATGTAGTAAGTACTACATTACTGTTAACTTTAATATGTAGCCAAAAATATTAATTTTGTTAAAAAACATATAATAATATTGAAAGATTTTCTGAGTAAAGGAACACATCTTATTTGGTTGTATCATAAAACCAATCACCTTTACAGATCTTTCTCCCTTCGTTTCAAAAGCAGAAACATAATTGATCAAAAGTATTTTGTGAAAACAACTTTCACAAATTGCTTTAAATGATATGTGATTTATAAATGGAGATGATATGAAAATTTGTAATAAAAGAATTGAAGATATTCAGTGATTCTGGTTTATGGTTATAACATAAGTGAAAAGATAAAGGCACATTCTGAACATATGGGCAAAGGCCATATGATCTTAATGTCAGAAGTAACTGTATCAGAGATCAAATATTACAAATAATGAACCACTTATTCAATTGTTTTGGCATACTACCTAGAAAACTAAGAAATATCTTGAATCTTAGTAGTTCAGTAGGCTACCAACAATTCATTGATTTAAAAATGCAGTTCACAATGTAACAAAAAGCAAACACAAATAATTAAAAACACTAAAACTAAAGGGCTCTTAACCCTCTACCAGCATTGTGATCGATTCCTGAATTCAGAGGTGAACTTTCATATAGTTCATATAATTTCATAATTCATGAAACAAACTGTATAAAGGTGATGAATAATTATTTGAGCTCTCCTATGATACTACTTAAGAGTTAATCAGGCCAGGTGCAGTGGCTCATGCCTGTAATCCCAGCACTTTGGGAGGCCAAGGCGGGCAGATCACCTGAGGTCAGGAGTTTGAGACCAGCCTGGCCAACATGGTGAAATCCCCTCTCTACTAAAAATACAAAAATTAGCCAGGTGTGGTGGTGAGCACCTGTAATCCTAGCTACTCGGGAGGCTGAGGTGGGAGAATTGATTGAAACTAGGAGGCAGAGCTTGCAGTGAGCCAAGATAGCATCACTGCAGTGCAGCCTGGGCAACAGAGTGGGACTTGGTCTCAAAAAAAAAAAAAAAAAAAAGAGTCGACTAGTCTCACCACTTTTCTTGCAGTTACATTATTATAACTTATAACCATGGTATTCAAATTGTGGACATTTGATGCTCTTAATATATTTTCTGAAAGATTGTGTATAAGTATATAAGCCTAACTTTAGTTTCAAAAATTAAAGTAGTAAAACCAGCATAATATTTTGTAATAAACTTTTCAGATCCTAAGGTTTTTGTTGAAACAATAGCCAAGCATTATATCCTCAGGCCAGTCTATAATGTTTTCTGCAGAATTCCTAGCTCACTGGTTCTTTTTAATTGAGAACTTCTCCACAAATTTTAGTTTATGTTTTAAAACATATTTCTGTAAGTAAACTGTATCCTCTGAATCTCCTTCCATCTCTTTCCTCTGAATCATTTTCTAAATTGCTGGTAGAGTAGTTCTCCTAAAACCCAAATATGAACAATGTGACTTTTTTACTGCCTACTTGTTTGAATCTCCAATACACAGAGCCTAGGCACTTCATATTCCCTTTTAGTGGTTTTTTCTTCTCCACATACTTATCTTGATCTAAAGTGAAATATACAAGCATACGTTGCAGATATTGCAGGTTTGGTTCTGCATCACAGCAATAAAGTGAATATTTCAATAAAGCGAGTCACACACTTTGGTTTTGGTTTGCCAGTGCATATACATTTTGGTTTTCCAGTGCATATAAATGTTATGTTTACATTATATTGTAATCTATTAAGTGTGCAATAACATTATGCCCGAAAAAGTATATACGTTAATTTAAAAATACTTTATTGCCAAAAAATGCTAATGATCATCTGAACCTTTCCATGAATGTTGTAATCTTTTTGCTGGTAGAGGATTTTGCTTCAATGTTGATGGTTTCTGAATAATTAGGGTGGTTTTTCCTGAAAGTTAAGATGGCTGTAGCAATTTCCCTAAACAAGACAACAATGAAATGTGCTGCAATGATTGACTCTTCCTTTCACAAAAGACATCTCTGTAGCTTGTGATGCTGTTTGATGACATTAAACAAAGTAGAGCTTCTTTCAAAATTGGAGTCAATCCTCTAACAACCCTATGAACTGTTTTATCTGCTAAGTTTATGGGATATTCTAAATCCTTGGTTTTCATTTCAACAATATTCACAGCCTCTTTGGCAGGAGTAGATTCTATCTCAAAAAACCACTTTGTTTATCCATAGAAAGCAACTCCTCATCAGTACAAGTTTTTTCATGAGATGGCCACAATTGAGTCAGATTTTCAGGTTCCCCTTATAATTCTAGCTCTTTTAATATTTAGAGCTGGGTGCAGTGGCTCATGCCTGTAATCCCAGCACTTTGGGAGTCTGAGGCGGGTGGATCACTTGAGGTCAGGAGTTCGAGACAAGCCTGGCCAACATGGTGAATCCCTGTCTCTGCTAAAATTACAAAAATTAGCCAGGTGTAGTGGCGCATGCCTGTAGTCCCAGCTACCCCAGAGGGTGAGGCAGGGGAATCGCTTGACCTTTGGGGGCGGAGGTTGCAGTGAGCTGAGATTGCACCACTGCACTCCAGCCTGGGCTACAGAGTGAGACTCTGTCAAAAAGAAAAAAAAAAAAAATTCACCACATCTGCAGTGACTTCCTCCACTGAACTCTTGAAAAAGTAATCAATAAGTGTGGGAATCAACTTCTTCCAAACTTATATTAATTTTGATATTTTGACCTCTTCCCATGAATCATAAATTTTTTAGTGGCATCCAGAAAGATGAATCCTTCCCAGAAACTTTTCAATACACTTTGCCCATATCCATCAGAGGAATCACTAATAGCTATAGTCTTATGAATGTATTTTTTTTAAATAATAAGACTGGAAAGTCAAAATTACTCCTTGATCTATAGGCTACAGAATGAATATTGTGTTACCAGACATAAAAACAACAATAATCTCCTTGCACATCACCATGAGAGTTCTAGAATTATTATGTACATTGTCAAGGAACACTAATATTTTGAAAGAAGTATTTTTTGTTGTTGTTATTTTCCCTGAGCAGTGGATCTCAACAATGAGATTAAAATATTCAGTAAACCATGCTGTAAACAAATGTGCTGTCATTCAGGCTTTATTGTTTCATTTATACAGCACACAGGCAGAGTAGGTTCAGCATAATTCTTAAGGTCCTCAGGATTTTTCAGAATAATAAACGAGCATTGGCTGCAATTTGAAATCACCAGCTGTATTAGCTCCTAATATGATAGTCAGCTTGTCCTTTGAAGCTCTGAAGACAGGCCTTGACTTCTCCTCTCCTGCTATGAAGTCCTGGATGGCATCCTCTTCCAATAGAACGCAGTTTTGTCCACAGCAAAAGTCTGTTGTTTAGTGTAGTCACCTTCATCAATTATCTTAACTAGATCTTCTGGATAACTTGTTGTAGCTTCCACATAAGCAATTGCTACTTAACCTCTTACTTTTATGTTATGGAGGTAGCTTGTTTTGTCAACCTCATTAGTCAATATCTGATACCTTGCAACATTTCTTCTTCAGCTTCCTCATTCTCTCAGCCTTTATAAAATTGAAGGCAGTTAAAACTTTGGTCCGAATTAGGTTTTGGTCTAAGGGAATGTTATGGCTGGTTTGATCTTCCATCCTGACCATTAAAACTTTCTTAGCTAATAATCAAGCTGAAAATCAAATCAAAAAGTCAATTCTATTTATAATAGCTACAAAAAAAAACCTGGAAATACTTTGACTCAGGAGGTGAAAGACCTCCACAAGAAAACTACCAAACACTGATGAAAGAAATTTCAGATGATAAAAACAATTGGAAAAACACCCCATATTCATGGATTGAATCAATGTTATGAAAATGACTATACCGCTCAAAGAAATCTACAGATTCAGTGCAATTTCTACCAAAATACCAATGCCATATTTTATAAAATTACTAAAATATTCTAAAATTCATATGGAACCAAAAAAGAGCCCAAATATCCAAAGCAATCCTAAGCAAAAAGAAGAAACCTGGAAGCATCATATTACCTGCCTTCAAATTATAATACAAGGCTATAGTACCCAAAACAATATGGTAAGGGTATAAAAATAGTACATAGGTAAATTGAATGGAAAAGAAAACCCAGAAACAAAGCTGTAAACTTACGGCAAACTGATCTTCAACAAAACTGATGAAAACATACACTAGGGAAAGAAACACTATCCAACAAATGGTGCAGAAAAAATTGAATTGCCATATGCAGAAGAATGAAACTGGACTCTCACTATATACAAAAATCAATTCAAGATGGATTAAAGAGTTTAATGTAAGACCTGCAACTATGAAATATTAGAAGAAAACCTAGGGAAAACTTCTGGACATTGGCTTTGGCAAATAATTCATGACTAAGACCCCAGAAGCAAATGCAACAGAAATAGAAAAATGAGACTTAATTTAACTAGAAAACCTTCTGCTAGTAAAAGAGATAACCAATAGAGTAAACAGACAAGCTGCAGAATGTGAGAAAATATTTTCAAACTATGCATCTGACAAACGACGAATATTCAGATTTTTACAGGACACTCAAACATATTGACAACAACAAAAAACAAATAACCCCATTAAAAAGTAGGCAAAATATATGAACAGACTTTTTTTCAAAAGAAGATAAAAAAATTGCCAAAAAACATATGAAAACATGCACATCAGAGAAATACAAATTAAAACTACAATGAGATATCATCTTACGCCAGTCAGAGTGGCTATTAGTAAAGAGGCAAAAAATAACAGATGTCGCCAAGGATGCAAATAAAAGGGAATGCTTATACAATGTTAGTGGAAATGTAAATTAATGCAACCTCTATGTAAAACAGTATAGAGATTTCTCAAAGAACTAAAAATTGAACTGCAATTTGATCCAGTAATCTTACTACTGAATTTCTACCCTAAGAAAAATAAATCATATCAAATAATATCTGCACTCATATGTTTATCACAGCACTATTCATAATAGCGAAGATATGAAATCAAACTAAATGTTAATCAACAGAAGACTGGATAAAGAAATGTGTGTGTGTGTGTGTCTATGTGTATATATAGACACACACACACACGTATATATAGACATACACATATGTATGTGTATACATATATACGCCCTATGGAATGCTACTCATCCATAAAATGCAATTGAGAGGTGACAGCATGCTGGCAGTCCTCAGAGCCCTCACTTGCTCTCTGCACCTCCTCTGCCTGGGCTCCCACTTTGGCGGCACTTGAGGAGCCCTTCAGCCCACCACTGCACTGTGGGAGACCCTTTCTGGGCTGGCCAAGGCTGGAGCCCACTCCTTCAGCTTGCAGGGAGGTGTGGAGGGAGAGGCGCGAGCGGGAACCGGGACTGTCTGCAGCGCTTGCGGGCCAGCTGGAGTTCCGGCTGGGCGTGGGCTTGGCGGGCCCCGCACTCGGAGCAGTCGGCCAGCCCTGCTGGCCCCGGGCAATGAGGGACTTAGCACCCGGGCCAGCAGCTGCGGAGGGTGTACTGGGTCCGCCAGCAGTGCCAGCCCACCGGCGCTGCGCTCGATTTCTCACCGAGCCTTAGCTGCCTTCCTGCGGGGCAGAGCTCGGGACCTGCAGCCCGCTATGCCTGAGTCTCCCACCCACTCCGTGGGTTCCTGTACAGCCCGAGCCTCCCCAACGAGCGCCGCCCCCTGCTCCACGGCGCCCAGTCCCATCGACCACCCAAGGGCTGAGGAGTGCGGGCGCACGGCACTGGGACGGGCAGGCAGCTCCACCTGCAGCCCCGTGTGGGATTCACTGGGTGAAGCCAGCTGGGCTCCTGAGTCTGGTGGGGCCTTGGAGAACCTTTGTGTCCATACTCTGTATCTAACTAATCTGATGGGGACATGGAGAACCTTTGTGTCTAGCTCAGGGATTGTAAACGCACCAATCAGCGCCCTGTCAAAACAGACCACTTGGCTCTACCAATCAGCAGGATGTGGGTGGGGCCAGGTAAGAGAACAAAAGCAGGCTGCCCAGCCAGCAGTGGCAACCTGCTGGGGTTCCCTTCCACACTGCAGAAGCTTTGTTCTTTCGCTCTTTGCAATAGATCTTGCTACTGCTCACTCTTTGGGTCTACGCTGCTTTTATGAGCTGTAACACTCACCGCGAAGATCTGCAGCTTCACTCCTGAGCCCAGCGAGACCACGAGCCCACGGGGAGGAACGAACAACCCCAGACGCGAGTCCTTAAGAGCTGTAACACTCACCGCGAAGGTCTGCAGCTTCACTCCTGAGCCAGCGAGAGCACGAACCCACCAGAAGGAAGGAACTCCGAACACATCTGAACATCAGAAGGGACAGACTCCAGACGCGCGACCTTAAGAGCAGTAACACTCACCGCGAGGGTCCGCGGCTTCATTCTTGAAGTCAGTGAGACCAAGAACCCACCAATTCTGGACACACAATGAGGTATGTCCCTATGGAAGTTAAGATTCATAAGGCAGGGTTTTTTTCTTTTTTTCTTTTCTTTTTTTTTTTTTTTTTTTTTTTTGAGACGGAGTCTCAGTCAGTCGCGCAGGCTGGAGTGCAATGGCGCATCTCCTCTCACTGCAAGCTCCGCCTCCCAGGTTCACGCCATTCTCCTGCCTCAGCCTCCGGAGTAGCTGGGACTACAGGCGCCCGCCACCACACCCGCTACCTGTTTGTATTTTTAGTAGAGACGGGATTTCACCGTGTTAGCCAGGATGATCTTGATCTCCTGACCTTGTGATCCGCCCGCCTCGGCCTCCCAAAGGGCTGGGATTGCAGGCGTGAGCCACAGCACCCAGCCGTTTTTTGTTTTTTTTTTTAATTTGTTTGCAAAATGCCTTTTATTCGCAGCCATATTTCCATTGCCTAATACATGTTTTCTGAATAAATGCAAGTGGCACATATTGAATGAATAAATGGGCCTTAGCAGACAGGTTGGCGTAATGTTAAAAACATCTTGCCTAGAGTCAAAGTGCCTATGCTTCATTCTCTCTTTGTCATTCGTTACCTGTATTTTCCGACCTATTTAGTTCTTTTTTCTGTGCCTCATTTTGCTGTATTATAAAATGCCACACAGAATGGATATGACAAAATATAGTAATATATAAAGCACTCAAACCTTAAGCTTAACTTTCTTAACTATCAATATATTTCTCATTGTCTTTGTTCAGTACTTTTGCATTTTCATTTTATACATTTGTCTTCTCTCAAGAAGGACAGGGAAGAGATATTCCCTACACACATATGAAGGCTTTTCTATATCTTTTTTCCTTAAGGCTGCTAATATCTTATTATAGAATATTGGTTGTTATGGTGACAGGAAGAAAGGATGAGGAGGGCATTGAAGAAGATGTTTTGATAGTTAAAATTAAAGTTAAACAATTTTAATGATAATTTCCTACTTGGAATTAACATTGTCTAGGAATCAATTTGCTACTAGTTTATACAAAATAAACTATTTTATACCAGTAAATACAAATCATTAAAATCTCCTAATATTTTTGAACCAGACTTGTTTTTCTCTTCTGTACTTTACCCTAAGAATTTACCCTTAGTGGCCACAGGAATAGAGGAAGAAGTTCTGGTTCTGCTATTAGTTTTAAGAGGCCAGTAAGATTATATTGAAGTACAATAGAGCTAACTCAGAATGATGCCATGCAAAGTTTGTTTTTAAAAGTTTTCTATATTATCTGAGGATGGGATCCTGAGGGCCAGATACTGTGTCATTGCCCTACATGGGCTAATGCATGTCCCTAAAGAGTTACCCAGATCTATCTAACAGCTGCTGGGGTCCTCATGAAAGATTTCAGATTGTCTGCTGAATTATCACTTGGTACTTTGTCCAGTGCAGAAACCTCCATGATTAGGGACAAAAAAGGGCAATTACACAGCTGAGGGACATGTTCTTTCTCATCACTGAAATGAATTATCAGGTGGTAAAATAAAATTGTAAGAATGTGAAGATAGATGTCTTTTTATTTTGTTTTAAATAAATTGGGGTTGTGCTTACAAAGAAGAATTAAGGGACCCATGAGAAGAGATAGAATAAGTCTATAGACAAAGACTAGACATGTTTTTTTCCTGTTTGAATTGTACCTCAAATTCTTTCAAGAAACACTTTTCTTCTTTGGATTAGAGACCACACTGAAAATATCATAAATTGACGGCTATAAAAGATTTATCTTTTATAGATATATCTTTTGTATCTTTCAGATACAGATATAAATTAGTATCTGGACGTTTTCTATATTACATAGGGTCATTCTAAAATAGTTGCATGTTTTCTGAATTCAGAGCCTTAGGTTAGAAATTTACCACCCTAAAATACTTCCTATCCAAATGTGTTAAAAGAATAATTAATCTGGGAAATTTTAAAAGCCTCCTCAAATAAGATACACTGTTTACTGAATACATTTTTAATCAACCAGTAAGGTAAAAATGGTGAAGTATGACTTGGTTTTATCAGAGATCCAGAGGGTTTTAGCATATTAATTTGGGATTTGGCTGTCTTCCTATAATTGAACTTGAATATACTCCTCACTTTCATATTTTCTGATTTGATACAGATTACAGAATTTTTGAAATAGTCAATTTAAAAGTCATAATGTATCTGTTAATGTTCAATAATGGTTATAATATAAATAAATATAAGCCTTAATTACATGTGATTGTTAATATTAAGTGTCAACTTGACTGGATTGAAGGGTGCAAAGTATTGTTTCTGGGTGTGTCTGTGAGGGTGTTGCTAGAGGAGATTAACATTTGAGTTAGTGGACTGACAGAGACAGACCCACTCTTAACCTGAGTGGGCACCATCCAATCAGCTGCCAGAATGGTTAGAAATAGTGGACTGAAGAAGATGGAATGAGCAGACTTACTGAGTCTTCTGGCCCTCATCTTTCTCCTGCCCTCAAACATCAGACTCCAAGTTCTTTGGCTTTTGGACTCTTGGACTTACGCCAGTGGTTTGCTAGGGGCTCTCAGGCCGTTGGCCACAGACTGAAGGCTGCACTGTCGGCTTCACTGCTTATTAGGTTTTGGACTCAGACTGAGCCACTACTGGCTTCCTTGCTCCTCAGCTTGCAGGCTATCTACTTACCACAGGACTTTACCTTGTGATCCTGTGAGTCAATTCTCTTTAATAAACTCCCCTGCATATATACATATATCCAATTAGTTTTGTCCCTCTAGAGAACGCTAATACACTGTAATACTAAAATTGGGGTATTTTTTTTTCTTTTTATGGTAGTATGGAATTAACAAATAATATACAATTTGAATGATGTTTATATTGTCTTTAACCCACACAGATAATAACATAAGTCTGAAAACTGCAATTGGGCCTACTAAGGTGAGTGAGCTTATCTTAGCTATGCTACATATTGCTTAGCTTTCCTTGTGTGTCTCTGTGAATGTGTTTTTTTTTTTTATTTTAAATTTTTGTGGTAAATAATAGGTGTATATGCTTGTTGGGTACATGAGATATTTTGATACAGGCATGCAATGCATAATAATCACAACAGCTCAAGCATTTATCTTTGGTATTACAAACAATCCAATTATACCCTTTTATTGATTTTAAATTTATAAATGAATCAGTGTTGACTATAGTCAGCATGCTGTGCTATCAAATACTAGATCTTATTCATTCTTTGTAATTTTTTTTTTTATTCATTAAAAGTCTTCACTTCTCTCACAACTTCGCACTAGGCTTCCCCACTTCTGGTAACCATCATTGTACTCTCTATCTCCATGAATTCAATCGTTTTAATATTTAGCTCCCACAAAAAAGTGAGAACATGCAGTTTGTCTTTCTATGCTTCGTTTACTTCACTTAACATAATGATTTATAGTTCCATCTATGCTGTTGCAAATGACAGAGCCTTATACATTTTTATGGCTGAATAATATTCCACTGTGTATGTGTACAACATTTTTTTTATCCATTGCTCTGTTGATGAACACAGGTTAAATCTAAATCTTGGCTACTGAGGACAGTGCTGCAATAAACATGGAAGTGCTGATATCTCTTTGATATACTGAATTCCATTCTTGCGGGTATATACCTAAAAGTGGGATTTCTTGGATCATATGGTAGCTCTATTTTGTGTTTTCTGAGGAACCTCCTAACTCTTCTCCATAGTGTGGTACTAATTTACATTCTCACCTACAGTGTAAGAGGGTTTTCTTTTCTCCACACCCTGGCCAGCATTACTTATTGCCTGTCTTTTGGATACAAGCCATTTTAACTGGGATGAGGCTATATTATTGTAGTTTTGATTTGCATTGTGCTGATGATCAGCAGTATTGAGTACCTTCCAATATACCTGTTTGTCATTTGTAGATCTTCTATTGAGAAATCTCTTTTCTGATATTTTGTTCATTTATTAATCAGATGGTTAGTTTTTTTTCCAATAGAGTTGTTTGAGGTCCTTATATGTTCTGATTATAAATCCTTTGTCAGATGGAGAGTTTGTAAATATCTTCTCTCATTCTGTGGGTTGTCTCTTAACTTTGTTGATTGTTTCCTTTGCTGTGCAGAAGCTTTTTAATTTAATGTTATCCCATTTGCCCATTTTTATTTTGCTTGCCTGTTCTTGTGGGGTATTACTCAGGAAACGTTTGCCCAGTTCAATGTCTTGGAGCATTTCCTCTTTTCTTTTAGTATTTTCGTACTTTGAGGTCTTAAATTGAAGTCTTTAATCCATTTTGAGTTGATTTTGTATTTGGCAAGAGATAGGGGTCTAGTTTTATTCTTCTTCATTTGTGTGTTAGGCCATTCTTGCATTTGCATTGCCATAAAGAAATATCTGAGACGGGGTGATTTATAAAGAAAAGAGGTTTAATTGGCTCACAGTTCTGCAAGATTTACTGGAAGCATAGTGCTGGCATCTGCTTGGCTTCCAGGGAGTTCTCAGGAAGCTCACATTAATGGTACAAGGCCAAGGGAAAGCAGGTACATCACATGGCAACAGCAGGAGCAATTGAGAGAGAGAGAGAGAGAGAGAGAGAGAGAGAGAGAGAGAGAGAGAGAGAGAGAGAGAGGAGGGGATGAGGTGCCACACAATTTTAAATGACCAGATCTTATGAGAACTCACTACTACAAAGACAGTACCAAGCCATGAAAGACCTGCCCCGATGATCCAAATACCTCCCACCAGGCCCCATCTCTAGGATTAGGGGTTACAATTCAACACGATTTAGGTGGGGGCAAATATCCAAACTATCTCAGTATGAATAACCAGTTTTCCAAGCGCCGTTTATTGAAGAGACTTTCATTTCCCCAATGCGTATTGTTGGCATTTTTTTGTCAAAAATGAGATACCTGCAGATGCATGAATTTATGTCTTGGTTCTCTATTTTGTGCTGGTCTTCTATATGTCTGTTTATATTCTAGCATCATGCTGCTTAACTTACAATAACTCTGTAGTATAACTTGAAGTCAGATTACATGACTCCTTTAGTTTTATTGTTTTTGCTCAGGATAGCTTTGGCTATTCAGAGTGTTGTTTGATTGCATGTAAATTTTAGGGTTGTATTTTTCTTTTTCTATGAAGAATATCAATGGTATTTTGATAATGATTGCATTTAATCTGTAGATTGCTTTAGGTAGTATGGACATTTTAACAATCCATGAACAGAAACCTCTTTCAATTTTTTTGTGTACTGTTCAATTCATTTTATCAATGTTTCATAGTTTTTATTGTAGACATGTTTCACTTCTTTGGTTAACTTAATCCATAGACATTTAATTTTATTTGTAGATATTGTAAATATGATTACTTTATTGATTTCTTTTTCAGATTGTTTGCTGTTGGCATATAGAAATACTACTGATTTTGTAGTTGATTGTGTATCCTGCAACTTTACTAAAGTTCTTTATCAGTTCTAATAGATTTTTGGTGGAGGCTTTAGGTTTTTTCAAATATAAGATTATATCATCTGCAAACAAGAATAATTTGACTTCTTCCTTTCAAATCTGGATGCTTTTAATTTCTTTCTCTTGTCTGATTGCTCTAGCTGGGACTTCCAATACTATATTGAATAACAGTGATGAAAGTGGAAACCCTCATCATATTCCAGATCTTAGAGAAAAGGCTCTCAGTTTTACTCAATTCAGTTTGATATCAGCTGTGGGTCTGTCATGCATACCTTTTATTATGTTTAGGTATGTTGCTTCCATATCCAGGTTTTTGAGTATTTTTATCTAGAAGGGATGTTGAATTTTGTAAAATGCTACATCAGCATCAACTGAAATGATAATATGATTTTTGTCATTCATTCTGTGGATCTGATGTATCACAATGATTGATTTGCATAAGCTGAGCTGCACTTGCATCCATGGGATAAATCCCACTTGGTCATGATAAATAATCTTTGCAATGTGATGTTGAATTCGATTTGTTAATATTTTCTTGCAGATTATTACCTCAACATTCATCAGAAATATTGGTGTGTAGTTTTCTTTTTTTGATGTGTCCTTGTCTGGTTTTGGTATCAGTGTAATACTGGCTTCATTGAATGAGTTTGAAAGTAGCCCCTCTTTCTCTATTTTTGTGGAATAGTTTAGATTGGTCTTAGTTATACTTTAAATGTATAATAAAATTCAGCAATGTAGCCATTGGGTCCTAGGATTTACTATGAAGAGAATTTTTATTATGACTTTGATCTTATTACTTGTTATTTGTCTGTTCAGATTTTGGATTAATTTATTATTCAATGTTGGTTGGTTTAATTTATCTATTTAATTTATCTTACCCATTTCTTCTAGATTTTCCAATTTATTGACACATAGTTGCTTACAGTAGCCTCTAATTATCCTTTGAATATCTGTGGTATTGATCTTAATGTCTCCTTTTTCATTTCTGATTTTGTTTATTTGAGTCTTTCCTCGTTTTTTCTTAGTTTGGCTAAAATGTGTCAGTTTTGTTTACTATCTCAAAAAACAACTTTTTGTTGTATTGATCTTTTGTATTGTTTTCTTCATTTCAATTTCATTTACTTCTGCTCTCATCTTTATTATTTCCTTCCTTGTACTAATTTTCCGTTTGGTTTTCTCTTGCTTTCCTAGTCCTTTTAAGTGCAACATGATATTATTTCTTTGAAGTTTTTCTACTTTTTGATGTTGCTGCTTATTGCTATGAACTTTTTTCTTAGTACCACTTTCACTGGGATTGAGTATAGTGTGTTTCCATTTTTATTTCAATAAATTTTTCAGTTTTTAAAAAATTTCTTTATTGACCAACTGCTCATTCAAGAGCACACAGTTTAATTTTCCTGTGTTTGTATATTTTAAAAATTTTCTCTTACTGATTTCTAGTTTTATTTCATTGTAGTCAGAGAAAATACTATATACAGTTTCAATTATTTTTAATTTCCAACTTTTATTTTAAGTTCAGGGGTACAAGTGCAGAATATGCAGGTTTGTCACATAGGTAAATATGTGTCATGGTGGTTTGCTGCACATATTATCTCATCACGTATTAAGCCCAGCATCTATTAGCTAATCTTCCTGATGCTCTTCCTCTTCCCACCTCCCTCCTCCCTCCTCCCACCTCCCACCCCCCTACAGGCCCCAGTGTGTGTTATTTTCCCCCATGTGTCCATGTGTTCTCACTATTCAGCTCCCAATCATAAGTGAGAACATGCGGTATTTGGTTTTCTGTTCCTGCATTAGTTTTCTGAATATAATGGCTTCCAGCTCCATCCATATCCGTGCAAAGACATGATCTTTTTCCTTTCTATGGCTGCATTGTATTGCATGGTGTATGTGTACCACCTTTTCTTTATCTGGTCTATTGTTAGTGGGCATGTAGGTTGATTCCATGTCTTTGCTATTGCGAATAGTGCTGAAATGAACATACACATGAATGTATCTTTATAACAGAATGATTTATATTCCTTTGGGTGTATACACCATGCAGTATATTTCTCATTTCTCCTGACTGGGTGAGACCTTCCAATTAATGTCTCCAACCACCTCCTACAGGTTCATTTGGGCTGGCAATAGGTCACTACACCTCTGAGATGGAGCTTCCAGAAGAAGGGGCAGGCTGCCTTCTTTGCTGTTTTGTAGCCTTTGCTGATGATACCTCCAGGTATGGGAAAATACTGAGGCAACTAGAGTCTGGACAGTACCCCCAGCAAACTGCAGCAGCCCTGTGAAGGAGAAATGGGATCAAGGACCCACTTAAAGAAACAGTCTGGCTTCTTTTGGGTAGAGCAGCTGTGCTGGACTGGCTGAGAAGTCTGAATGGCCAAGGCGGCTGCCTGCCCTGCTCCTCAAGCACTCCATCCCAGGAATAAATTAGAGCTCTGTCAGCCCCACAGAATGTGGGTGGGGGTGGCCGGAAGGACTCACTCCATGAGAAGTTGATCAGGGTTCTGCTTAAAGAAGCAGTCTGACCACTATCTGGCAAAACCACTGTGCTGCACTACTAGGGATACCCTTCCTTTTCTGAATTCTTTAGACTCTCCAACGCTCACAGGCTACAATGGTTGAGTCAACCAAACAGCAGAAATAATGCCTGCCCCTTCACTTGGGGGCTCCATCTGGTCTCAGGCAGGCTCCATCCTGTTGCAGGTAGCTGGCTGGAATTCCAAGCCGGTGGGTCTTATCTTGTGAGGTGCTATGGAAGTGGGGCCCTCAGAATAATGCTGCTCACCTCACTGGATTCTGCCTCTTTACTATGGGTATGTGCAGACTCTCCACTTTGCTTGAGTTGCAGACATGTTTTTTTGGGATCCCAGGGGCTGAATGTGTAAAGCTCTTGGTTCCCTGTTCATGACTGAGCAGCTGATCTGCCAAGACTCCACACAGCTTTGTGTGTCGAGCCCTTGTGGTGTGGGCTCACAAGGGGATCTCCTGATACATAGGTTGAAAAGATCCATGGGAGAAGCCTGGTTTCATAGGGTCATACCACTTCCCTTGGCTGAGGGTGGGGATTCTCTTGGCTCCATGTTGCTTCCAGGTGGGCCATTGCCTCACTTGCTTTTCTTTGTTTCCTTGGGTCAAGTTGTTTTCCTAATCAGTTCCAATGTGAGAAACTGGATATTTCAGTTGAAGGTGCTGTATTCATTCACCCCTTTTGTTTCTCTCTGTGAGTGCCATGGATCACAGCTGCTTCTAATAGGCCATCTTGGCCCCTTATAATTTCAATCTTTAAAAATTGTTTGAGACTTGTGGCTTAATATATGATCTATCATTGAGAATGATTCATGGGCTGAGGAGAATGTGTATTCTGTAGCCATTAGATACAGTTTTTTATAAATTTCTATTAGATCTATTTGGTCTATAATTCAGTTTAATTTGATTTTTTGTTGTTGTTGTTGATTTTCTGTCTGGAAGATCTGTTTAATGCTAAAAGTGGGGTGTTGAAGTCTCCAGCTATTATTATACTGGGGTGTATCTCTCTTTTTATGTCTAATAATATTTGCTTTATACATCTGGGTGTTCCAATGTTGGGTACATATATATTTACAATTACTATATCATGTTAATGAATTTAGCAGTTTATCATTATATTATCACCTTATTTGTTGTTGTTTATAGTTTTTGTCCTAAAATATATTTTTTATGTATAGATATAGCTATTTTGACTCTATTTTAGTTTCCATTTGCATGGCATATCTTTTTCCATCATTCTATTGTCGGACTATATGTGTCTTTGTTGGAGAAGGGTATTTCTTGTAGGCAGGGATCATTGGATCTTGTTTTTTTAATCCACTCTGCCACTCTATTATCTTTCAGTCGGTGAGTTTACTCCATTGCCATTCAGTGTTATTACTGATAAGTAAGAATTTACCACTGCCATTTTTTTTTTCTGATTGTTTTGTGGTATTCACTTTCTTTTTTGCTTCCTTTCTGTCTTCCTTTTAGTGAAGATAATTTTCTCTGGCGGTATTTTTTAATTTCTTGCCTTTTATTTTTTGTGTATCTGTTGTATCCCTTTGATTTCAGGTTATCATGAAGCTTGAAAATAATATAACCCATTATTTTAAACTGATGGCAACACTAATTGTATAAACAAACAAACAAACAGAAAACTAATAAAAACTCCACATTTTAACTTTATGCCTCCACTTTTTAAGATTATTTTTTTGGCTTCCACTTACATCTTCCTCTACTGTCTATGTCTTGAGAAGTTGTTGTAGTTATTATTTTTTTTCAGCTCATCATTTAGTCTTTCTACTTAAGGTATGAATAGTTTATACACCACACTTACAGTGTTATAATACTCTCTGTTTTTCTGTGGCCTCACTAGTGAGGTCACAGATGATTTTTAATGCTCATAAATGTCCTTCTCTTTTAGATTGAAGAACTCCCTTTATTATTTCTGGTAGGACAGGTCTGGAATTGATGAAATTGCTCAGCATTTTTTTTTTTTTGTCTGGGAAAGTCTTTATTTCTTCTACATGTTTGAGGAAAATTTTTCCTGGATAGTCTGTCCTAGGATAAAAGGTTTTTTTCCTTCAGCACTTAAATATGCCATGCTGCTCTTTCCTGGCCTGTAAAGTTTCCACTGAAAAGCCTTCTACCACACATATTGGGGATCCATTTTATATTTTTTTTTTCTTTTGCTGCATTTAGGATCCTTTCCTTATGCTTGATTTTTGGGAATTTTATTGTTAAATTCCTTGAGGTAGTCTTCCTTGGGGTAAATCTCCTTGGTGTTCTATAACCTTCTTGTACTTGAATATTGGTATCTTTCTCTAGGTTTGGGAAGTTATCTGTTATTATACCTGTTAATAAACTTTCTACCCCTATCTCTTCCTCTGCCTACTCTCTAAGGCCAATAACTCTTAGATTTGCCCTTTTGAGGTTATTTTCTAGATTCTGTAGGTATTATTCATTCTTTTTTCTTTTGTGTCTGACTGTGTATTTTCAAATAGTCTGTCGTCAAGCTCACTAATTATTTCTTTTGCTTGATCGAATCTGCTATTAAGAGACTGTGATGCATTCTTCAGTATGTCAATTGTATTTTTCAGCTCCAGAATTTCCGGTTGATTCTTTTTAATTATTTAAGTGTCTTTGTTAAATTTATTCAATAGGTTTCTGAATTTCTTCACTGTGTTATCTTGAATTTCAATGAGTTTCTTTATAACTGCTATGTTTAATTCTCTGCCTGAAAGGTCACATATCTCTGTCTCTCTGGGATTGGTTCCAGATGCCTCATTTAGTTCATCTGAGGTCATGTTTTCTTGGATAGTTGTGATGCTTCCGGATGTTTGTTGGTGTCTGCGCATTGAAGTGTTAGATTAGATTATTGTAATCTTCACAGTCTGGGCTTGTATGTACCCATCCTTCTTTGGAAGCACTTTGTGTGTTGTAATCTAAGTTTCTGGTCACTGCAGCCATATCTGCATTAGGGGGCACCCAAGCCCATTAATTCTCTGGCTTTTGCAGACTTATAGAGGTACTGCCCTTGTCTTGCATGTGATCAGGAATAATTCTCTGAATTACCAGGCAGAGATTCATGTTCTTTTTTCTTACTGCCTCCCAAAGAAACAACCTCTTTTCCTCTGCTGAGCTTTGTGAAGGTAGAGGAGGAAAGACAAAAAACCCCTGTGGTCACCTGAAGCCAACACAGCACTGGGTGTCACCCAAGGTCCAGTGTAATCACTATTTGGCTGTTGCCTCTGTTCATGGCCCTAGGGCTATATAATCAGCAGGTGGTGGCATCAACCAGGCATGTGCCCTCATGAGCTCCCCTGGGGTCCAGGAGGTTTCAGAGATGCTGTCTGAGAGCCAGAGCCTGGAGTCAGAAACTTTTGACATCTATATGTTCTATTATACTGTAGTGAGTTGGCATCTAAATCACAAGACAGAGTCTATTATACTCTTCTCTCCCTTCTCACAGGCAGATAATTCTGTCCCCATGGCCACCACTGCCACATGCCCATGGGGAGTACTGCCAGGCTACCACTGATGTTTACTTCAAGCCCAAGGGCTCTTTAATCAGCTTGTGATGAATGCTACCTGGCCTGAGACTCACCCTGCAGGGCAGTGAGCTCTCCTCTGGCCCAGGGCAGGTCCAGAAATGCTGTCCAAGTGCCAGGGCCTAAAATCAGAGACCCCAAGAGCTTACTTGGTACTCTAACAAGCTGGTGTATAAGGTGCAAGACAAAGTCTCCTTTACTCTTGTCTCTACTTTTCTCAAGCAGGAGTCTCTCCTTGCAGTCACTGCAGCTGGGAATGTGCTGGGTCACACCTGAAGCCAACATGTCTCAGAGTCATGCCCAAAGCCCATTATATTACCTGCCTACGGCAGCTGATTATTAAGGGATCATGGGCTCTTTAGTCAGCAGGTAATGAATCCTGCCAGGATTGCTTTCTTTCCTTCAAGACAAAATGTTCTCTTTGGCTCAAGGTGTGTCTAGAAATGTCATCAAGGAGCTGGAACCTGGAATCAGGGCCTCATGACTCTGCCTGGTGCTCTATCCTACTGTGGCTGATCTGGTATCCAAGTTGCAAGACCAAAGTCGTCTGTACTCTTCTCTCTCCCTTCAAGAAGAACAAAAACATCTGTTTGGGAGCTATGAGCTATGCTACCTGGGGTTAGGATAATGTAGTGAAGCACTCCCTTAGCCACTTCAGCTGATGTCTCACTAGGTTGCCTTCCCCCCAGGTCTACTGGCTTTCAGCCCAGAACAGCACTAGGACATGCCTAGAAGTTGCAGTCTTTGTGGCCTAGATGGGCTTTAAAGTTTATTAGGAACTCCATAGCACTTTAGCCCATGGTGCTGAGGCTTGCCAGAACTCAATTTCTGCTGGATGACTCCTCTCTGTCTATGGCTTGTCTCAGTGCTCCCTCCTTGGGTGTTGGGTGAGTTCTGCCCAGTATCGATTTTCACTGTGACAGGGCAGCTCTGAGTTCCACTACAATGTTCCATAATCACTGAGATGTCCCTCCCTCAAGGGCACAGATTCTCTGTGCCACATGGCCACTGTCGGGGATGAGAGAGAGCTGTCATTGACAATTCAAAGCTGTCTCTTTTACTCTGTTCAGTGCCTCTTTCAGTGATATGAAGTTAACATTAGATACTGTAATCATGCACCTGATTTTTGGTTCTTATGAGGGTGATTTTTTGTGTGGATAGTTGTTCAATTTGATATTCCTGTTGGGAGAACAATCAGAGGAGGCTTCTGTTCAGCCATCTTACTCCACCTCTCCTCTATGTATTTTGGTTAATATAAAAAATTCTGGGTAATTGCCAAGAACAATGATGAATTACATTAAAGAGTGTTGAAAATACATAAAGATAATTTATGTGTATCAAGTTTATATGATGTAATTCCACCCAAGCTGAGATGATATCATTAATGAAGAGCACAGATTCTGTCCTTCAGAATTTGGCTTTGGTAGTCCTATAAAAATTGTAATAAAGACAAAGGTAGGTTCTTATATTTTTTATCTTGAACTTTCCATGTGGGGTGTTACTAACTTTAAGGGTTTTGCATATTTTTCTGATGATGTTTAATAATTTGTCTATACTCTCCAACATTGTATTGCTATGTCTTACCTTTTGTAACTTAGAAAAATTGCAAAAATTAAGGAATACACCATGATGTATATCCCAGGTTTTCTGAATTTTGAATTTACAGTATATATTCTTCAGAGTACCTAGCATTGTCACTAATCAATGCAGTTGATTAGAGTAGCACCTGATGGTTTTATATTCAATATTTTCTCAGGTACAAGAAGTTTTGTGTTTTTAAATTCTGGACACAGATGTATAATTTCATGACTATTAGGGTTCTGTACCTCCAGAGAGACAGTTACTGTGAAATTTCAGCAAAGTGTAAGAGTGCCCAGAACTTCTACTATTCTTCGGTGTTACTGGTGGCCCAGGGAGGCAATTACCATTTTTGTAATTGAACATGGCAGAGGACAAATACTAGCTCCCTAATTTTAAATGACTGTTTTAGATTTTGTATCCCAAATTTTCCCTTCTATATTCCTAAGTATAAATATTAGTGAAAATCAAAATAATAGATGTCAGTTATATATTTTTGCAGTAAATATAATGATAGAATGTAAACAGGTTTAATATATTTCACTAAATATGTTAAGATTTTAGAGTTAGATCATGTACAAACCTTAAAGCAATGTCATTATTGCTAAAGTATCCAACATAGTACTTTCATGCAATTTTTGGAAAAATAAGCATGTGTAAGGATCATCTTCATAGTTTTAAGTTAAATCAAATTTTTTTCTCAGTGCTCAAGTCCTTTATACAAATGGAGTACTATTTGTGTATAACCTATGCACATCTTCTCATGTACTTTAAACTATTGCTAGATTTCTTTCTTTCTTTCTATTTTTTTTTTTTTTTTTTTTGAGATGGAGTCTCACTCTGTCACCGAGGCTGGAGTGCAGTGGTACGATCTCAGCTCACTTCAACCTCCACCTCCCAAGTTCAAGCGATTCTCTTGCCTCAGCCTCCTGAGTAGCTGGGATTACAGGCATGAGCCACCACACTTGGCCTTAAATCTGAATTTAAAATTAATTCTTTTAAATCTCTAAAATAGTCTAGATAACAATTGGAAATGTTACATTTTTGTGACACGATTTTTAGTCTAAAATTTCTTTTTGGTTGAGTTGTCTTGTTAAAACAACAATGATTAACATATACAGCTCTTAGTATCTTTTGATTTTCTCAAGATTTAAGCAGAAAACTATAAAACTTAAGATTATATCAATTGCTTTTTTAGGGATTATTTTAAGTATTTATAGAAGATGATGCCTGTGAAAACATGAAAAATATGCTGAATAATTGAGGCAACTGTCCAGATGTTGAGGTGAGAGGAATACTCTAAGGCACAGAAATGAGCTTAGAGGTAAGTTGTTACATGAGAAAAACAGATTATTTTGGGATTAATCTTTGAATAACATCCTCAGTTCTTTATTCAAAAGGAAAGAATCCATAAAAAAGGAATCACGGAGTAAACCAAACAAATATCCCCTACTCTATTGTTCTACAAAACAGTGAAATGATTAAGTATCCAATAAATCCTTTGGCTATGTTATTAACGACATATAAATATATAGATTATAGGTAATAGGCACTTATGAGACATTAAAATATAATTGAACTATATATATAATATTTTCTTTGAAAAGTATTTCAATTGTTCATAATTATTGTAATAAAATATAATAATGAATAATTTTTTACATTAGAGCATTCAAAATAAAAGTTTCTGATACTGCTCAACATAGCCTAATTGATGGTAGCTATAGGTAGGACAAGAAAAAGAGGAAACTATTGAATTTAAACAAGAAGATTTCAGAATACTTACATATCTACCCTTTGTTATATATTTAAGCAATATGCAAATCACTTATAAAATTTTGTGCAAATTTACAGGAATTAATAATGTATATTTTTTCATTTGTTTCTGTCTTTAAACATCCACTAAAGACATTGAATAGAACAAATGAGAGCTAACAGATAATTTCCTAAGTAGTCACAGATTAGTGAAAGATGACCCTAACCATTCTTGGCAGACAGCTATGAAAAATCCATGGCCTTCTGTTCATTTCCCTACCCTTTAATCATAAATGAGTGTTTCAAAAGATGAGCTTGATTAAATCAATCTCTTCTGAGCTTATATATGTTAATAAGTTAAACTTTCCTTTCTCTGGTTTGTTTAACTAAAATTAGTATCAAATGCACTGTATTAAATTTTAATTTTGTGGTTAAATTTTATTATGTGGATTTTACTCATAATGCAAAATAATTACATTTGTCTTCATAATCAAACCTAGAGTAGACACAAAAGTTGTGTGTGAGTCCTTCTAAATGTCGAACCTGTTGCTGTCTCCCTTGATTCTGTCACATCTTCTTTGTATACAACCCATGCATTATTAATAATTCACTTTTCTATGTAATAAAAGTAAATTTTAGTTTCTTTTTTTCATAAGCCAAATCTTATACTATTTTTATAAACAATAACTGTATACATGAATTTTAGGAATACATTTTACACACACACACACATCTATATTCACAACAATATGTAGTATTTTCAGTACATTTCAAAAATATTTAAATTGAATGCATATATCTTAATATGATTAAGCATACTTTTGTAAATATGCTCTGTAATATAGGTTGGGAGCTCTTTGTACATGTAAAACACTAGCTTCTCCTCATCATATGGGCTCTAAAATTATAAACACACTGGTCAGCTCAAAAGAGACAGCTCCACTGGAATATCTTTCAAACTCTCTGCAACTTTTTGCTAAAGCCTTAATTTCTTCTAGCCTGTCTCCCCACACACATAAAATTATATCATCTCTAAATTTTGATTAGCTTGTTAAACCAGATTACATTAACATTTTTTATGTGCTTAGATAAAGAATCTTCTCTTAGAATGCATTCACTGAAAGCATTGATTCCTGTTTGTGAACACATGTTCACAATTACATCTCACTGTGTGATATCTGCACAATCTCAAGTTTCAAAATTATTGTCAGAATTCAAATGTAATCTATCTGTTTTAAAATCTCAGGATCCATTACCTTATACACACAAATATATAAAAAGTAGCATAGTACATGTAAAATAATTCTAGGTAAGTAATCTTGTAATTAAATATTCTAATTGGAAAAATAACATGTGCAACTGTGTATAACTAAAATTTAAATGTGCAAAATTGTAGATTATACTATTAATTGTGATATCATTTTATCCATAATGATCATATAGTAACATCATATATGTCTCTAACCATAAGTGAGTTGACAATATGTTTTTCACGTTGTCATTGTTTGCCACAATTTCTTGTGCTCACACATTTTCAAACAATTAAAACGTGCTATTATTGTCCAGGTTATTTCAGTTTGTGAAGAGATAAAAGACAATTACTGCTCTCACACAGAAAAAAAATGCTTTGCATTTATTTATTTTTGTTCCAAGTCATAAGATTCATTTAGTAATCATAATTTCTAAGGCAAAGCAAAAAATACGCAGAACAGTGCTATTTTCTTCCAAACAGAGATGATATACAAATAAAATAAGAACACTTTGAAACATTCTCCTAAGAGATATCACAGAACATATGCTACATATTCGTGAGTCAGTGGTTTTAATAAATTTCTAGTGCTTTTTAGCCAGTCTGGTTCATTTTAGATGTATTATTCATAAAAATATATTTACAAAATCACATACCTATTTTACTTAAATAAGGAAAAATATGGAGTGTATAATTCAATTGGGGCACATTTACTATTTCTCTTTTCATTTAATATTCTCTTTATTAACCTTTCTCCTTTATTAACCTCCCTTCTTCTCCTCAAAAAAGCCAAAAGTAGTTAATTCCAAAGATTAAGCACCTGTAGTTCTATGTTGGGATGTTGTTAACAAAACATGAAGAAATTAGTTGATGGTTTGTGAGAAGTCCTAGAGATTCATTGATAAAGTTATATTTTGCTATGCACTTTCTCCTATATATCTATGACAAATGAGGCTGCAATACAATTTTCCTCTTTAAAACTTAATCTGGAAATATTGCTGGAAAAAGGTTAAAAATGTCATATCTTTACATATTTAAAATGATCTGTTCATGCTTTTCTAACTAACTCAAGATAAGGGTAAATTATTTGTTAGTAATACTTTATTTAAAAATGTACTTTTGCAAGCTACTATAAACATCATCTCTGCATTACTTTTTATGGCTGGGTTGACAAGAGCAATAAAGACAAATGATAATACCTGCTGAGTTCCTGCTGCATGCCAGGAGAATTATATCTTTTCTTCACCAAGCTGTCTATGATGGGTATTTGCATTACTGTATAGATGAGGACTAAGAGCCTGAGAGGGTATATTTATCTTACTCTAGCTCATGAAATTAATACGTAGTAAGGTTCAGGTTTGTCTGAAGTTGAAGTCTATCTTTTTTCTATTAGCAAACCCACACATGCTAAATACTAGTCTATAAAATGTATCAAGATATGTTATTCAGACCTTGGTCCTGACTGATGGGTTGCCCATAAGACAGTTTGGACATGGAATAGGTATATATATCATTATTATAACCTTGGAGAGTTTTTGATTGTATGGATACCTGCATAGTAATAATAAATGGCAAGATTGTTAGAAAAGTGCTTGTATTCTTCAGCTCTAAGTTCTTTATTGTATTGGTTTACATAAACATATAATAAAATAGTTTCTTAAGTAAGACATTCATATTATCCCATGTCTCCCAGATCTCATTTTACTATGGTCCATGGTATTGGATTTAATGTAAAGAGTATATAAATTGATTTTATGATCATGAATTTTCCAGATTTTATTCATGGGCCTAATGTACAATATTTGGAATTACATCAGTTTTACTTTTAATATGTATGTTGTTAAAGTTAGGTTATTTAATATGTATGTTATTAAAATATCAATAACTATAATGTATAAATGCAAGCATAATTGAGGTTTTCTTTTACAGATCAAAATAAGTTATTGATGTATACTATTCCTGTTTAGATGTGCAGATTCAGTAGCAATATTGAAAAGCATTAATTGCATACTGGTGTACATGAAATTTTAGTCCATACCAGGTATAGATAGCTCTTCCTATGAGAATGAGTTGCTACAAATTCCAGGATAAAAAGTCTCAACATAGTCAACTGGTCTCACAAAGAACAGTGCCACTTTACAGGATAAGTGATTTTCTCTGTAGTTGAAAGTTTGACTATTTAGGGAGATATGCCTTAGAAAGGCTTATTGACTGGGAGTAGTGCTCATGCAATACCCGCTTTTTTCTATCATTCTATGTGGTCACTTTGTTTATATGTGCATCATGCTGTTTCCAGAGTAACTGATGATAATCCATAACCAAAGACTGCTACCCAAGTCATTTAAGTATTTAAAACTTTCACAAGCCTCCACTGGTGACACCTTTCACTACTAAAACGTTGTATTTTTTTTAAATTTCTATATTGACTTGAGAAAAGCATTTTCAGAAATTGCCACTTGTTCTTCCCCACTATGACATGTATTATCCCATAGAGAAAGGACAAATGTGGAGGTTATTCCAACTGCCAAGTATATTAACCATAATTATATATACCAAGTGGTTTTCTACTCACCCCACATGAACGCTGAGTCAAAATTTAGCCACAACTTCATTTATTGCCTAGACTTGATAAGCCACCACTCTAACAAGGGGAGAGGGGTGTCAATGTGATGTTTAGGTACTCTGGCTTTAAATGTCAGCACAGGCTGGGCACAGTGGCTCACGTCTGTAGTGCCAGCACTTTGGGAGGCCAAGGCAGGTTGATTGCTAGAGTCCAGGAGTTCGAGACCAGCTTGGGCAACAAAGCGAGACCCTGTCTCTACAAAACATACAAAAAATTAGTGAGGAGTGGTGACGGGTACCTGTGGTCCCAGCTACTTGGGAGACTGAGGCAGGAGGATGGCTTATGCCCAGGAGGCAGAGGTTACAGTGAGCCCAGATTGCACCATTGCACTCCATCCTGGGAAAGAGCAAGATCCTCTCTCAATAAAAATATAATATAATATAATATAATATAATATAATATAATATAATATAATATAATATATAATAAATATAATATAATATAATAAATATATAATATAATATAATAAGTATAATATAATAAATATAATATAATAAATATAATATAATATATAAAAAATATCAGCACAGATCCTGTGTTCAGTAAACTTAAAATGTCCTAGATGGGCCGTGCGCGGTGACTCACGCCTGTAATCCCAGCACTTTGGAAGGCCGAGGCGGGTGGATCACGAGGTCAGGAGATCCAGATCATCCTGGCTAACACGGTGAAACCCCGTCTCTACTAAAAACACAAAAAATTAGCCGGGCGTGTTGGTGGGCGCCTGTAGTCCCAGCTACTCGGGAGGCTGAGGCAGGAGAATGGCGTGAGCTCGGGAGGCGGAGCTTGCAGTGAGCCAAGATGGCGCCACTGCACTCCAGCCTGGGTGACAGAGCAAGACTCAGTCTCAAAAAAAAAAAAAAAAAAAGAGTTCTAGGTGGGTTTTTTGTTTGTTTCTTTTTGTTTTTGTTTTTGTTTTCCCCTAGCGCAAAGAGCCGTAAAGTAATTTGGAGAAGCATTGGGGAAATTTTATAGCATATATTTGACTTCTGCTTATTCTGTTTTTGGTTTTTTGTTTTTTGTTTTTCTTTTTTCTTTTAGAGATGTTAGAGATGGTTAGAGTTGTTAATAAGAGACTTCATTGGCAGCCTTTCGTCCCAGATATGTTATGCTCCAATAATCATCTTTAAAACTCCCTCTGGGTCAGGCAGAGCTTGCAGTGAGCCGAAATCGCGCCACTGCACTCCAGCCTGGGCGACAGAGCGAGACTCCGTCTCAAGAAAAAAAAAACAACAACAAAACCAAAAACTCCCTGTGGGTCAAGATGCTTTGGCTGCCTCTCTAGCCTTGCCAAGCATTATGGTCATTGAAACCTTCTGCTTTTTGGCATCTAAGCACCTGCATTTAGTTGCTATTACTTGTGGGGAGAGTTGAGGGAGAGACATCATTCTCCATGCATATAAATGACCCAGATCTGTGACCTGCTGTCAGCCCAAGCCTGCAGAGGGAGTCGGTACTAAACTTCTTAGTGGTGCTAAGAAATGGTACTCTTCTCATTGATGCATTTCCAATGGCTAAGGTGAAGAATATATTCTAACTTTACGTATTGTATCTAATCTAGCACTGTCTCAGCCTCTTTAGACCTTCCTCACCTGTTTCAGTATTCTATTGCTGTACAATAAAATATCACAAAGCATGCAGCTTATATTATTTAAACAGTTCCGAGGGCCAGGAATTGGAGAGAATTGATTGAGGTGGTTTACGCTTGGGGTCTCTTAGAAGTTTGCAGTTAAGATATCAGCTGGATCTGAAGTCAGCAGAAAGCTTTACTGAAAAACTGAGGGATTCACCCCAAGGTAGCTGCCTCACACACCTGGGAAGTTAGTTCTGATGGTGGTCAGAAGGCTTTAGTGCCTCATCATACGGAGCTGTTCATTGTCTTTGAGTATCTTCCTGACATGGCAGCTGGCTTCCACCAAAGTGATCCAAGTGAGTGTGTTGCAGAAGTCACAATGTCTTTTATAATCCAGCCTCGGAAGTCACATACTATCAGTTATGCCGTATTCTATTGGTCACATAGACCAACCTTGATACGATGTGAGATGAGTCTACTCAAGGAGTATAAACACCAAGAGGCAGAGATTATTAGGGGCCATCCCGGAGACTAGGAACCACAATCTGCTTTCTGGACTACAACATTCACATCTCTTCCACATCAAAATTCACTCTCCCCTCAAGTACTCCAAAAGTCTCACTCGAAAGAGTATCAGTTCAAATTCTAGACTTGCATTGTCTAATCATGTCCAATTGTAGAGGAGTTTCCCACTGTGATTCCTTTAATGCAGATATTCAAGTGCAATTTCTCTCAATCTGAAGTCTTTGAACTATTCCACAATGATGTGTCATGTATATGAGGAGAAATATACTTTGTTTTTTAAAAAGTTTCTTCAACATTTCCTGTGAAAGAAGCAGAGAGATTTCTGCAATCAGTAACTCATTATATTCATTGGAAACTTAAAACAACAACAACAAACAAACAGAAACCATTTGTAAGTAAAATTATTGAAAGTATAAACTGGATTTAAGAGAAAACTCAAGTGAGACATAACAAATGGCTTCCAATATTTAATATGTGGATCATGAGTTAGGATTTCCTATGGGTCATAGAAATAGTACATACAATTCTATAGAATACCTTGGCATGAAGTATGAGAAACACAACAGCCAATAGGTGGTAGAATTTGTAACCCTTCAACTTTGAAACCCTAGGTTTTCATGAATGTGTAACATCAAAAATACTATTAAAGGACCACACTCAATCAAATTGTCAAAATTTGGTTTAGAGTCCTGAGAACTAATGAAATAATGCTTTCATAGTAAATGGAAGATGGTGAAAAAAAGAATTTAAATATAATTCACAGCATTCCATATATGTTTTAACATAGGCTCAGATTATGAAAAAACATTCTAAGTTGTTGGTGCAAGAATGTTCTCATTCGACATTTATAAGCCCTTAAATCACCTTTATGTTCCTGAAATTTTGGTCATTTAATTTCACATTTTTTTCTCTCCCTCACTGTCTCCTTTGTTTCATTCTTTTTAAAATCTTCCTTCCATGCTTCTCACCTTTCTCCCTCTCTTAGCCATGTTTTTTTCTTTTGTTTTTTTTCCCACATGTTTAGGAATTTGTTTTACACTCAGTTATATTTATACTTATCAGCCAGTTCAGAATAGAGCATGAACTTGAAGTCAGAGTAATAGAATTTAATTCTCTATGCAGCCACTTCGAAAGATGTCTTGGGCAATGTATCTTCTAATAGTTCTAAACTCCATTGTCCTAATTTGTAAATTGGAGAATTTTAAAGTACCTAACTCAATTATTTACTAGAAAAGATGTAAAATAATTTATATGAAACTAGCATGTATTCAGATAAATAATAATGTATTTATTCTTGTTGTTCTATTTTATGACATTTAACAATATCATTTTCCCTGATACTTGCATCCTTCTATAAATCTTTGCCAGGGCAGAATTGTCTGTTTTGTAAGAAAATATACTCCTAATAAACGCTATGATAGTATAGATTCCTCTGAATCTTATACTAGACTCAGTCTAGAGTCTAGAGCCTTCTGTAGTATGCCTCAGTTTATGAGGTTCATTTTTTCTTTTTTGTCTTCATCATGTGAACAATAAAGGTTAATATAAAGGACATAGTTATGGCAGAAGATAGTCAAAATTTGTACAAATGTTATTATAATACTATTTTGAAACAAGTAATTAAACTGCCTACACAGTAAGCTTATGGATCTTAAAGTAATCTTACAGATTAAAGATACCAAACTTTTATTTATTCAATGTCCTCTGGATAATTTCTCCAAGTACTATCTGCATTCAAGATGAGACCTACAAACTGTAACATCTAGGAACATAGCTCCTATGCACGTACTCTTTATTAATGGTGATTTATAATGGCAGTAATGTAATCCTCATTACTAACAAAAATATAATTCAAACATAAAATTCTGAGGAAGTAGGTTTGTTCAAAATAAATATTAATTGCTTTGACATGTTAAATATTTTAAATACATAAAGCCAGTTAGAAAATATTTCACATAAATGCAAGTATTTTTCATAAATATTATAGGACCACCTTGAAATATTATTTCAAGGTGAAATAATATGTATTAACCTGATCAAATAATAATTATTCACTAGGATTTAATTTAAGCTTTACTAGTTTATGACTATCTTTCTTTGTAGATTACTCAAATAGAAATATATGTAGTAAAAAATGTGATCTGTTTATTGAAATAATTTTCAATTAACATATAATTGCCAAAGCAGCAAAATTGGTAAATAACAATAGGAGACAAGCATGACAGTTGGTCAAACATATGACTTTTCTGTATTGAAGTGGTTATAATTCAGATAGTCAAGGAAGCCTTCTTTGTTATGCATCTCTCATAGCCATCAAGATGGTTCTGGTTCAGCATGCACACTTTGCATCTTTACTTTCAACACAGATAGATAAACCCCTTCAGTGATCTTCATGACATGCTGTGTGGATCAGCTTTAAACACACACTCCAGGATAATAACTGCCTATTTTTATGCATTATGGGATATCTGATCAACAAGAAGATGCTAATTTTGGAGAGTGTCACAGGTTCTCTTGCAAGGGTTCTTTCTGAGTCCATTTTGTGTTGCTGTAACAGAATTTTGAGACTGAGTAATTTATAAAGAAGAGGAGTTTGTTTGACTGAGAAACTCCAAAAGTACTCTGCCCTGGGTTTAATATTCTGGATGCAACTTCGCACACTAAGCTCCGGGGTTGCAGAACACGCTGTTTTTTGAGGAACGAGGACTCAGCAGGGGTAGTTTCATGCATTTCCTCTTCATCACAGGATGCTGCATTCTCAGTAGATTTCTGCTCAAGAACTGAAAGGAAGAAGGGGAGAGCTGGGTGGCCAAGCCCATCTGGGGACCTGTCTTCCTGTATCTCCTGGAAGCAGGTACTGAAATGAATTTATACATGCAGGAAATTTATTATGAATGCTCTTGGTATCAACACTTTGAAGGAAAATGAAATGAATTGAAGGAGACAATGTGCAGTCCCGTGGTTAAAGCAATTCCTCTGCCAACACTGTGAGAAATTTTGAAGCTAATAGGGCTTTTCAGAGTTTGACCAACTCTCAGGGAGAAGGCTGGGTCTTTATACCCTTGTGTCCAGCAGTCACTGAATGTGGGCTGACTGGGAAAGAGAACATGAACAAAGGGCAGGTGACACTGTTCAGCAAAAACAATTGCTGAATAAGGCTTAGCTCTCAGATGACAACCTTCTGACCAGGCAGAATAATAAATCAGTACTAACTGGGAGGAGGCTTTGCTACCTGACTTGAACAGCAAAGCCTATATGAAGTCCCTTCCTTGCACTACTTAGATCCATTTACTTAGTTTGATTCCTGGGGGCACCTACCTTAATACAGTGATCCTCTTTTTCTGCAGAAAAATTTTAAAAGAAATATTGGTGGAACAACTGGCACTCTATATTCCCTGCAGCTGAAACTGCAGGAAACTTTACAGAAGGCAACATATTGTTTTCCTTCTCTACCTCTGTAAATTCCCTTTACTCTTAGCTAGCCACACCTCTGTGATCAAAATGGCTCACCTGGTGGGATGATCAAGACTCATCCTTGAGAGTTTCAATCCTCTGTTTAATATGCCCTTATCAAGCCATAGGTGCTGTGCTTTTTCATTTACCATCAAAATTGGGCAAGAAAATTGTGCTAGTCCATTTTGTCTTGCTTTAATGCAACACCTGAGGCTGGGTAATTTGTAAAGAAAAGAGGTTCATTTGGCTCACAGTTCTGCACATTCTATAAAAATCATGGCGCCAATATCCAGTCTGCCTTTTGTAAGGCCTCGGGAAGCTCTCAATCATGGGGGAAGGCAAAAAGGAAGCAGGCATATCACATAGCAGGAGAGAGAGAGCAAGGGAAAGAGAGAGGAGGAAGTGTCAGGTTCTTTTTAACATCAGTTCTCATGTGAACTAATAGAGCAAAAACTCATTAATTACTCTTGGGAAGCCATCAAACCACCCATACTTCAATGGCCTTAATATCTCTCACCAGACCCCACCTACAAAATTTAGGCTCACATTTCAGCATGAGATTTGGAGGGGACAAATATTCAGATGGTATCAGTAATTTTTAGGGATGGTTAGCAAATACACTTATCCCTGTCCTACCTCCTCCTAATGATTACAATTAATTAACCATTTCAGGGTGATGATTCATTGACTTGCTTGCTGAATTCTTGGCACAAGATGCACAAAGTGGCCAAACAAGAGCTATAGGTTAAAATTCAATAGGATTTTCTCTTGCATTGTTTGTTAGTGGAAATGTTCCTCTTTTGAGAAACAGGATTCTTTTTCTACACAGCACAGAGTTATAAAGATAGAATCACAAATTCCTCCAGTAAGTCATGGGAAATGATGGCAAGTGGGACAATTTCTGCATCTGTGCCTTGGTTACTGGACTTATGTATATACATATCAGAATACAGGAATGAATAATGCAATTGATTTAGCATATACACAGCATTCCAAAGAATGGTGACCCTCTTAATAGAACATTGTTACAAAACCGAACACTCAGCTATGCCTTCAATAGGCTGTTCACCACTCTCTTTTGTTGTTCCACTATTTTTATGTTCATGACTCTCTTGACATAATCTTTTTAAATGTAAAATGAGTGCCTTGATCTGATGCAATATCATGGTCAGTGAATCAAACACTCTATGAGTCTTCAGTTGGGGTTGCTGGTTGACAGATTGCAGGCAAGAAAAACAAACTCAAGTGCAAAGTAAGAAGTGATTTCAGTGAAAATAAATTTCTACCCTATTTCGCTGTGGAAAGATTCAAATTTAATCATTTTATCACCGAAAACTGGCTTGTATCTTTGAGGAACAATGCCATATTAGGAATTCAATGTCCATCTCTCATTCTGGAAGATTCGACATTTGAAAGTGTCAGTAGCTTGATCAGACTTGTCTTATGTAGAGACTATAGCTTTGCCCCTTTGTATTCATACATCTACCTATTATTCCTGCTCTGGGTGGTCAGTGACAGAGGTGGGTTGATATAAATTTACTGAGTAAATCTATTTGACAATTTAGTGTCTCTTCCAATGTGGTTGATCCCTGGTAGGCATTTAGATGCAATACAGCTATTACTATGTTCTGTGACCATTACTGGCCAGTCCTCCCACAAGCTTATATCTAATATTTTCATTTTCTCTCTTCCAATCTTTTTCTTCCATGCACCTGACCAATAGGTCAAGCGTTTGCAACTGTCTGTGAGTCTGGATGCATTCCAAACTTGTGCTACTTTCTCTTCCACACAAAGTGGATATCAGGTGTCCTGCCCAAAGCTCTGTCCTTTGAAGAACTGTCCCTCATCAGGGTATTTCAGTGTTATTCCTGAAAGGACCTGTGGCACAGACAACATCTATTTTCAGCTTAATTAATATTGAATTAAATTATTTAATTTAATTTATTTTTAATGTTTTCTGTGACCTAGTGAATATATGTCTGCCGTACTTTTTTAACCTACATATCTACCATGCTTGGGGTAGAGCTTCTGCTTTCCCAGTAAAGCTGTGTGGACAAAGAGAGACCTGGACCTCTCACCTGCTCTTTTTGGAATAGAGCTTCTGTGTCATGCAACAGGAAAAGAGGAAGAACATGTGTAGCCTTTTTGTGTGTTGGGGGTGGGAGATACCACAGACCTTGATTGAGATCTGAGGGGAGAGGAATACCTGCTTAGAGCCTCTGCATTATTGAGCTGGGTCTGGGGAGCAGGTCACAGCTCATGCCAATGACTGCAGCTTTTTTTTTTAAGACTCAGTAGTTTGGGCCAGGCACGGTGGCTCACGCCTGTAATCCCAGCACTTTGGGAGACCTAGGCGGGTGAATCACATGAGGCCAGGAGTTCGAGACCAGCCTGGCCAATATGGTGAAACCCTGTCTCTACTAAACAAACAAAAATTATTCAGGCATGGTGGCGCATGCCTGTAGTCCCATCTACTTGGGAGGCTGAGGCAGGAGAATTGCTTGAACCCAGGAGGCGGAGGTTACAGTGAGCCGAGATCCCACCACTGCACTCCAGACTGGGCAACAAAGTGAGACTCTTTCTCAAAAAAAAAAAAAAAAAAAAAAGATTCAGTAGATTTTCTTGAATAAAAATTTCTTTATCTTCTATAGTCCTTTAGGGAAATTTTAAGACTTCAAATGTTTATTTTTAAATAATTTTATCAGTTATGATTGCTTTGCTTAAGAGAGTGTTTGTGGAGTTGTGGAGTTCTCAGTGCCTTAATTCTAGAAGCTACCTCACCTAAAGTATTTTTTACAGATGTTTAAAAAATCAAATCTGTTTAGAAAATATGTATACCTAATTATTTTATGTATCTGCAATGAATTTTGGGAATTTCAATAGGAAAATATTTATTGAATAGTTTCTTTGTATAAATTATGCTGAAAACTCCAGCTAGTGTGTGGCATTTGATGTTAAATTACCACCATGCAGAAGAGAATCCAGACCAGAGTGAAAGTTAAAAGATTATCTTACACAGATCTTAGTCCATATGTAGGAATCAGAGAATGACAACTTCAGTAGTAGGGAAGTAGATTTTCTATATATAAAGAAAGTTCAGTAACAATCAGGCAGATAATAGAAAATAATTAGCCAAAGTGTGCAACAGAGGAGGCTGGAAGAATGTTACTGAAGAAACAAGAGGGCAAAGATAAAGTACAGTAAGCTTTAAAAGGTCAAGATATGAATGAAAGAAAGATAGGAAGCAGAATTTCAGCTGGCTTATGGGAAACAGATGAAGATGAAACTCACAATATTATAAAAATAATGGCTTTTAAAAAAGTGACAGGGGATCTGCACCTGCTATTGAGTGCCTAGCATTGTTTAAGTGTAAAAGTAAACTGAAAGAAATGTTTCTCATGGATCAGAGACATTTCCTCAAGTTAGGGACTCTGCAGTGTAGATAGAAGGTTAACTTTCCTGAGGATGGGTGTTTCTATTTGTTTCAAAACTTTAGAGCACAACTTAGGGAAGGCATAAGGTTCAAATAAAATGAACATTCCCTGAAAGAAACAAAATATATCAGAAACATTTTAAATGAATAAATGTTAATATATGACAAAAATAATATGTCTTGTCTGAGCTGACAGGTTTCAAGGTGGTCAATTAGCCAAACTGAAAGTGATAATCATGACTTTATTCACTTACTGTACAGAAGAGGTAAACATAGGTGCCAATACCTTATTGGGAAGGAAAAGTTGGCAGAAATATCCAGAGCCTTAATATTTTCATGTTATTTTATAGCATAATTAAAAGTCTATTAATTTATCTGAAGGAATACATTCTATACATAAAAATTTATGTATTCTAAAATGTTCAAGTTTCTTATCATAGAAAACATTGGCAACAACCTACATGTCCAACCATGGGGAAATGGTTGAGTAAAGCCTGGTGTGCTTCTTAAAAAATTATATAATAGTTAAAATTTTAAAATGGCAGTTTAAAAATAATACAGTCATTTTTCATTATTATGTTAAATGAATAACAAAAAACTCTGGTTAAATCCAATTTTCCACCCACATTCCACCTATATTTATGCAGCCAAATGAGGCTAGAGGAAAATATACAACCAAGCCAATTTTTCTTAATCTAAATCCCTAACCACAAATCTTTATATTGCCGTGCAATTATACTGTCCTAGTCTGTTCACTTTCTTACTTTACTAGGTTATTTTACACTTTCTTCTCAAATTTCTGATACGTCCTCTCTGTTTTTCTCTAAATGATATCCTTATTTCATCTATGGAAATAAAAGTGGTGACTAAAGACATTTTAATACATGAGCTTGCACTAATGATCTACCTGTCTCCAGCATCTCTGCTCATATATTCTATATTTCTTACTTTTAAATGTAGTTGTCTGTGCCTAATTCCATGAGTAAACCTCCATGCTCCTATACAAGTCCATCCCTGTCACCTGGTTGCTAAATCAAACCCTTTTACTCTTTCCTACACAAGATATTTTCCCAATAGTTCCCTAATCTCTCTCTTGCGTTATCAAACTGTTCTGTCAAATGAATCATATTCTTTAGTATAAAACCATAATTTTCTTTTTTCTCATATTAAAGAAAGCAAAAAAAAAAAAACAGTCATTTATCACATAACTTTTATCTTTTACACATAATTCCTGAAAAGGGTTGCCTTCACTTTCTCTCTTTTCTCTTTTTACCCAATTCCAGTCAGATTTTGAATCATGTCATGATTAAACTAGTTTTCTCAAGGATCTTCATATTATCAAACCCATCATCATCTTATTGGATCTTTTAGTAAATCGGAAACAGTGTAAATAATTACATTAGTTAACATCTACTGCACCACAGAATACTGTCTCCTTTAACTTTTGGCTGTTTTGGTCCATTGCTCTATTTTCCTGAGGGATTCTTTCTATCTCAACCACATTGTAGCATTTAACTAAATCAGAACGTTGTCTCCAAATATTAACTCATCTCTTTCTACCCTCAACAGTTTGGTAATCTCATTTAGTCTCAGTATTCTACTAATAGCACCCCAAATTGCATCACTGGTCAAGATCTCTCCAAAAGAATCAGAGTAATTTATCCAATTGCTTATTCATAATATAATTTGGATCTGTGTCCCTACCCAAATCTCATGCTAAATTGCAATTTCCAATGTTGGAGGTGGGGCCTGGTGGGAGGTAACTGACTTATGGGGGTGGATTTCTCATGAATTGTTTAGCACCATCCCCCTTGGTATTGTCTTGGTGGTGCTGCGTTCTCATGAGTTCTGGTTGTTTAAAAGTGTGTGTCACTTACACCCTTTGTCCTGTTCCTGCAGGATGCCAGCTCCCATTTTTCCTTCCACCATGAATAAAAAGCTCTCAGAAGCCTCCCCAGAAGCAGATACTACCATGCTTCTTATACGTTGTATACATAAAACAGCCTATGGAGTTGTGAGCCAATTAATATTCTTTTCTTTATAAATAACCCAGTCTCAGATATTTCTTTATAGCAGTGTGAGAATGGACTAATACACTCAGCATCTTTGCTTGGCTAGCTAATGCATATTTTATAACTTCCAATGTCCCAAGTCCCAAGAAAATCCAATTGTTATATCTAAAATCTAATTATTCATTCTCAGTTAATGACAACTTTCAGTTGTTCAGGCCAAAAAAATTGGAGTCACCCTGAATCTCTCTCCTCTCCTCTCTTCTCCTCTCCTCTTCTCTCTCTATCTCTGTCTGTCTGTCTGTATTGCACCTTTTATCCATGCATGAATGAATCTGACTGGATCTACCCTCAAAATATGAAAAAAATTTGTTACCTGATCCAGTTCACTATCAATCCAATGCTTGGATTATTGCATTGCAGTGACTCTTAGCTCATCTCCCTATATTCCTGCCAACAATTCCTATAGTTTGTTCTTAACATAGAAGCCAGAAATATGTTCAAATAATATTAGTTTATATTACTCTTCTGTGAAAAGAGAGAAGTCGTAATAATTTTTCTCACTCTGAATGAAACAAAAGCACTTCCTTATATAGTCCAAGCCCGTAAAGCCCTTTGATTTCTGATTCCTCATAACCCACCTGACCTTCTCGTCTACTAATCTCTCCCTTCATCATTCTTTTCCAGTTACTCTGCTCTCACTCTAGCTTAGGGTTTTTGAAACAGCTATGGGCTTCCCAGAGCATGCTCTTCCCACAGGTGTTCATACAGCTTATTCTCTCCTCACCTTAAAGTCTTTGCTAACATAAAATTCACACTGAGGGCTTCGTTGACTGACTTAAGATTGCAGCCTTCCTAGTACTGCATATACTCTTCCCTGCTTTATTTTTCTCTGGAATAATTCTCACTATATAGCATAATTTAATTTTGGTGTTTACTTTCAATGACATCCATCTGGAATTTAAGCTTTCTGATGAGTTTATGTTTCTCCAGAGTCATTATAACTTTCTAATATATTATAAAATTTAACTATTAATTTTAATGACTATCTCCCTTTGTACTAGAATATTATCTTTATGATGGCAAGGACTGACATATCCCTGATATCTAGAAGAGGGACTGAAATCGATATTAAATAAACATTTCATGAATTCAAATATAGTAACAGAGTGTTTTGAAGTGTTATGCTTCTCTGTACTATCCAATTTTTCTTCCAATGATTAATATAGTGTATATGTATACACACATATACAGAAATTAATATAGTATATATGTATAAAGGCATATACAGAAATATATATTCTTACATATTAATAAACAATTACAGTTTGATTGATCAATAAACAGATCACTTCTACTTATAAGAAGCTTACAGAGTAGAAAAGAGTAGATAAGAAACATAAGCCTGGGATGAAATTACTTCAGTGGTCAGCTCGTTATATAAAATGTAGACAAGAAGAGCTATTAAAATTTACTAAAGGGTGAAGTCACTTTGGCCTTAAAGATAAGGAAGGCTTTAAACCTATTTTGGAATAATTATCAGCATTTTGACAGAAAGATGTGTAATATCATTCCTGGCAAGAAAAACTAAATGTGGAACTTGAGAAAACATCTTTCTCAAAATGACATAGGTCATTTATATTATGCTTATCATAATAAATCTCTCACTGGATTTATTGTTTGAGGTGGCTCATTTTGGTGCTAGTTTAGAAACAGATTTAGAATAACAAATTGCTCATTGATTGTAGATAGTAATATAGACTAGTATAGGCCATGTTGCATAAATTTATTTATTTTTTTTTTTTGAGACAGGGTTTCACTCTTATTGCCCAGACTAGAGTGGAATGACGTGTTCTCAGCTCACTGCAACCTCCGCTTCCCAGGTTCAAGCAATTCCCCTGCCTCAACCTCCCAAGTAGCTGTGATTACAGGTGTCCACAACCATGCCCTGCTAATTTTTGTATTTCTAGTAGAGACAGGGTTTCACCATGTTGGCCAGGCTGGTCTCGAACTCCTGACCTCAGGTGATCTGCCTGCCTCAACCTCCCAAAGTGCTGGGATTACAGGTGTGAGCCACTGTGCTTGGCCCCGTGTTGTATACATTTAGAGTAGAAGTGGTGAGTAAATGTTGCATTGGGTTGGGAAGCTGCTAAACATGTAAGTATTAGTTAGGATCTCATTATAGTCTCTGGTATGTGGAATCTAAGTTCACAGAAGTAACAACTAACAAAAAGTAAAATGATGCATTTGAAAGAACATGTGTCTAAAGTATTTAGAATGCCTGAGATTAGTTACAGTAAAGGGAATAATACTTAAATATATTATTTGAAACTAAAACATCATTGATAAATATATTTTAGGAAAAATTCCATAAAAATGATAATACACCAAAGTATTATACCTTGAAAAAAATAACTCCTGTTGACATAATTTTTATCCTGTTTACTAACTTGCATCATGATTGTAAGAAAGTTTTTCATCTCTTGGGAAAACTGACTGTTATTTAATACCTTCTATATGTCATTTATGTTCTATCATTTATTTTCTATGTGTCATCCCATTCTATCCTTAATGTTTAAAGCATTATTTCTCTGTATGTATAGTATAAAAAGAGTCTCAGGGAGTTGAGAAAGTTGACCGAGATCACATAGCTAGTTGACAGTAATGAGACTGCATGGCCCTGAACCCTGCATTCTTCCATTATTTTTCTTTGACTATAGCTCATGTAGGATTGTTAAAGTGAGCATCATATGGGGTCAGAAGAATCAGATTTCTGTCTGCACTCTTTTTATTTCTGCCACATTGTTAATCCTTCAGTACATCTGTACATCCTTCTCCTTTCTGCCTGGAGTGCTATCACCAACTCAACACTTCTCCTGTGTACATATGACATTTGTTCCTGTTTCAACTCAAATCACTCACTCTAGAATGGCTTCACCAAATTCTCAGAGAAGTTCAGATTTTCTTCGCATACATGCTTATAATATGCTATTTATTTCCTTTTATCCCTTATTATGGTTTGAGATGTTACATTTGTGTGAAACTGATTAATGCCAATCTCCTCCACTAGGCTATAGGAGTAAAACACCATGTTTTTACTTACTATTGTGTTCTTAGAGCCACCTATATTGCCTCTCAGTGAGTAAAATCTTGAAAATGTTTGTTGAATATAAAAATATTATCTGCTTTAGGGAATACTGCTTGAGAACATTTTAGCCAAAATCTCCAGTTCATGGTGTTGTTGTGAGGAAAAAGTAATAATGTATGAAATGTGCTTTTCATCTGTCATATGCTATTTGAATACAAGTTAAATACGCATTCTTAGACTTACAGCCAGACTCTGTCTTAATGGGAACCCACTCTGGCCATATCCTCAGCACCTATAGAGTACTACATGCCGCATCAAGCCCCCATTTACATGTTGCCTTTAATTATTTTCTATGCATTTTTTTGCATTGAATTTACCTCACTGTCTCAATATGCTGCAACAAGAGAGGAAAACTCTCTATTCTTTATTGGAAACAACAATGAAACTACTAAAAAGAGAGGCCTCTGTTGGCATGTGGACATATTGTAAAACGGATGCATATATATTCCACATGTTACACTTAATTGAAGAGTAACTTTGAGATTAAGCAATAACTAACTTGGAAAAGCAGAAACTTCAAAAAACTTAAAATGCTGTGGTTTCTGCTTTTTCACTCTTATAACAGACTAGCCTGACTTAAGCAGTCTTGACTGAGGAAAATCTCTTGCGGCTTAAGCAGCTAAAAAAGTAGTTAAGACACTACTGCTATATTTCTGTAAAGGCTAACATTTTGCCTCAGCATATGAACAAATTGGCTCTTCATAGGAGATCTTAACAGAAAGATAAATGGTATTATCTTTGAATTTCAGACTTTGGATTAAATGCTGCAAAACATGTTTCCTCACAAAAATTATAAAAGCACATGGATTAAAAAACCCGGCTTTAATGTCAACAAATAAAAATAATGAGTAAATAAATACTCTTTTAGAGGCTGTATTTTCCCCTTTTCACAAATAATTGTTATTGCAAATATTACACTCCATGTGAATAATTTTCTTTTCAAATATTTCCATGGACTTCCACTTCCACCTATGATGAACTAGCACGTAGAACAGCAATACTTCTGCAAAGAACAACTAGAAAACAAAACAAGCAAAATACAAAACAAATATATCACAAATATATCTTCTCTTTAATATCATGAGAGAGATGCTAAAGGTATATGGCACTCTGGGGCCAAAATCATAGACAGAAGAGACACTTATAAAGAATGTATTAATTATAAAAGTTATAATAAAACATTTTATACCACTGTTTTATTAAAATGTTTGTCAACTTCTGTGCAATTTGAGAAAGACATGGAGGTACTGAGTAGAATTTATCTTCTAAGAGGTAGAGAATTTTTTTTTTTTATTATACTTCAAGTTTTAGGGTACATGTGCACAATGAGCAGGTTTGTTACATATGTATACATGTGCTGGTGTGCTGCACCCATTAACTCATCATTTAACATTAGGTATATCTCCTAATGCTATCCCTCCCCCCTCCCCACACCCCACAACAAGCCCCGGTGTGTGATGTTCCCCTTCCTGTGTTCATGTGTTCTCATTGTTCAATTCCCACCTATGAGTGAGAACATGCGGTGTTTGGTTTTTTGTCCTTGCAATAGTTTGCTAAGAATGATGGTTTCCAGCTTCATCCATGTCCCTACAAAGGACATGAACTCATCATTTATTATGGCTGCATAGTATTCCATGGTGTATATGTGCCACATTTTCTTAATCCAGTCTATCATTGTTGGACATTTGGGTTGGTTCCAAGTCTTTGCTATTGTGAATAGTGCCGCAATAAACATACGTGTGCATGTGTCTTTATAGCAGCATGTTTTATAATCCTTTGGGTATATACCGAGTAATGGGATTGCTGGGTCAAATGGTATTTCTAGTTCTAGATCCCTGAGGAATCGCCACACTGACTTCCACAATGATTGAACTAGTTTAAAAGAGTCTTCCATGGTGTTTGGAGACCAAAGCTGAAATTTAGAATAATCAAAGCCTTCCCAAGAGTTAAGGAGTTCAAATAGTAGAGAAAGACAAACTACACAGAAGTAAAGTCAACAACATGAATAGTACTGGGCCAGATATCACTTTTCCAAGCAAACTTGTAAACATCTCTCCTTTTGTCAGTTGGTACAATATTAAATTTGCTAGTGGAGAGCCCTGATGGGACACTGCAGGAATAAAAGGTTTATCTTCCTGGTTCCAGTATGCGTTTCCTTCTTGCTCCTCTGGTGATTGACAGCCACGAGGAAACTAGACTCCTAGTGGTTCTCACTCTCAAGTGTGTTTCAGAGGTGCTGCTGGGGGCAGCTTTCCCATAAGTTTCAGCGTTGCTCTAGTGGGCAGCTTTCTAGCAGTTGTTGTTGGCACATCACTATGAAGTTTCCCAAGGAGTCTCCACAGCATTCTGGAAAGCTCTCCATCAAGTCTTACCAGTGCCCCACTGGGCAGTTTCCTGATTTTTATTCCTGGACTGTAGCACTTCAGCAAACTTCTCCATAAAGGGCTGAAGTCACATCCTTTCAAAGGAAGTCTGAAATCTGAGAGTCAATTGGCAAAGGTCTCCCAAGTTTACTCCCTTCCTGGATACCCTGCTCAGTCTTAATGGCTGATCCCTGTATCTACTTTTTTTCTGAAAGTTATTCTTACCTTATTTAAATAGTAGTCATTGATTAGTGGTCCTTTATGTTAAAATTCTGACATTCAAATTATTGGTGTGATTATTTAAATGCCAGAATTTTACCAGAAAGAACCATTTCCTGACTTTACATTGACTAATACAACCACCTTGTTATTTTCTACCCAGCTTAATATTTTCTTGTCCACATACCTCTTACTTATATGAGGTACTTAGTTGAACCCTATCGGTAGCTTGTCCTACAGTCCCCTCATCTCAATAATCCTGATAACACAAAGCCACATTAATATGTATTCACTGGTAGCAAAAATATATTTAATTATTGATCAGAATTCAGTAGCTCTTCATGAAGGGTTTGGCTACCATGTACTGAAACATACAATTTAAAAATAACTAACAAAAAATGCCTAAGATTGCTAAAATTTCTTCCCAACCAAAGATGCTTTCATTCAGTCATACTAAAAATAGGAGTTTGCTGTTCAGATGTCATTGAATTTTTTTCAAAGTTTGTGTTTTTGTCTTAGTAACATTCTGACAAACAGTTTTTAAGTACAGATGATTGGCATGTTGGGAGAAACTATAAAACTTTTAATAAAAAAAGTTTAATAATTTAATAGATGATGGAAGAATTCACCCAGTCATAATAAATTAAGTTTTAGAAAGTTTCTTAAATGAAAATATGTGCAATAGAGCTTATTCTTATTTTTGTTACAGAAAAAAAATTTAGGAAAATTTTTGTAGTACTTTGCTATATTATTTTCATATTAATCCTTCTCTTAAATTTTTAAGAGCTAGGGTAAAAAAGCATTGGCAGAAAAAGATCATCTTCACTTTTTTTTGGTCTCTAAATCCAAGTCTGTTATTTAATTTTTGATTCAAATAAAATTGTCAAAAGCCAACAAATACCAATGCATATTTTTCCCACAGTTGAGACTAAATTTTTCTCACCTTGATTACCAATAGAGATTAACCAACTTTTCCCATCTGTGATTTTGTGGTACATGAACCAGAAGCATTTTAGCACGTGATGACATTGTAAGTACCATCAAGCATTATTACCCACACGTTTGCACAGTCACTGCTGCTCATCTAAAACTACAAGTAAGGGAGCTAAAAGCAAACTTTACATATCCCTGTGATGGTAGGATATTGAAAAGCATTTTACAATACACATTTTTGTAATAGGATCTCAAATAATCAAGCATTACTGAAATATATTGTTAGAGATGATCTAGGGAGAAGGCTATGCAATATCTAGTCACATTTCTTCTTAGATCTTTAAAAAAATTAAATGATCTTTAAGACAACTAGAAAGTGCATTTATTCTCACCATACCACTTAAAACCCGTCTTCATTTTACTGAGAATATCTAGTTGTGATTTAAATGTTAGACAACTGGAAGAGAGAACAACCTGCTTTGCATCAAAAGTCAATTACACACTTCACTCCAATTAACTTTTAGTGGAACTACTTCTGGGAAAATTATAAAGATGACAAAATAATAATGATGCTGGTTTAATTCTTTTATACCTATTTCTAGATTAAAACACATTTCCAATAATACTGACAGGTAAAACAACTTTTCTCCATTTAGAAATGAGTAAACTGAGACTTAGGGCAAATATATGCTTTTGGCAATCATGTCATAGCATCAGTGTGTGAAGAAGCCCAGGCCCAAACCAAGGCTTTTTGATGTTTGCAGAATTAATGGCTTTTAGATCAGAAATTGCAAAGTGCCAAACATAAGCATAATTTAAAATAACAATCACAACAATATTTATTATGACTTTACTGTGTGATAAGGGATATAACAAGTAGTCTATGCATGGTGTAATCTAATTGCCACAAATAATCTATGTCACAGATACTGTACACACACCCACACACATACACATACACAAACACACACACACATGCACATGGGTAGGGGGCTGCTATACCTCTCTATTTCTATATCTAATATCTTTCTGACAAACACTTGGAATCTTGTTCCAAGTCGATTAGCCAATAAACAACAGAACAATAGGAAATGAGCAATACATAATATATTAGTGCACATGAAACTATCTCTGTGTAAATTCTATTTTATTAATAAATTTATTGAGTTTTACGAACTACGCAGCCCTAGGTTTTACCCTTTGGTACAAATACCAGATCCAGTAAATACAGCTTTTAATAAAAGCTTTTTGGAATTCATTCTGTGCCTCCTGAGGATCTTACTCAATAAAACATAAAACCATTTGTTTTACTACTTGTTGAATTATTTTCTTCTATGATAGTTCCTATCATTTATTTGAATTAAATATGTTCTGTATCTCCAAGGATTCCTTCTCACAGGTACTTAGTATCTAGAACTGTGTATCATTGCTTTTTCTATTACATTCATGGTATCAAAGTACAGTGAGAGCAGTGTACCTGAATGAAGGAGATGGGAGTCCAAAAGTGGCATTTCTTTGTCCATGACATTACTTCAGCAGCTCTATAGTAAATGTACTCAAGTTCAAATTGTCACCTCACCACTTCCTAGCTTCATATCAATGGAAATTTAGTTAATTTAACTATGCCTATAAGTCTTATAGGATTGTTGTGACTTGTAAGAATAAGTAGAGTAAAACACGGAAAATCGTGAGCACAGTGTTCAACACATAGTATAGCTATTAGTAAAATATGTTATTATAATTATGACTGTGTGCATATAATTTTCTTCATTTATATCTAATAATATTTAGAAATATTACAAAAAGGTATATACTGGAATTACTTACTTCCAAAGAGAATTTGAAAATCTGCCATCATGTACCTTGTTTTTAATGGAAGTAAAAGATAATACCTATTAAATACCTCAGTGCTTTATTATTGCCTTTTGATGTCAATAATCATTTTCAACAAGTGATTTTCAAATATAAATTCTTAGGAACAATTTTTTTGGACAGCTTCCTGTGTTTTCAATAGTCTACTATATACTGTTCACACATTCTACTTCAAAGTCAACTTCAGTAGTCTCATTGGAAGCTCTTTCTCTTCCTCCTCCCTATTGTTCTCCTTCTCCTCCTGTTTCTCACTGATATGGTTAGCTTTGTGTCCCTGCCCAAATTTCAGCTCGAATTGTAATCCCCAGGTGTTTAGGGAGATACTTAGTGGGAATTATAAACTCTTAATAAAAGCTACAGTGGCTTTGTATTCTCAGTATGTAAGATGCTGATGATTTTTTTACATTTATTCATGACATACCTAGATTTTCAAAAATAGAGTAGAAATGTTTAGTATGGAAGAAAAGCCAGTAAAAAAGCACAAAGAAGTTATCTGAATAAAATTATTTAAAAGGGAAAGAATAGGGAATTTAACAGTCTGGTAACTAAGCCATTGTTTAATATGAATGCCTGTTCTTGTTTGCTGTTTTGTTTGTTGGTGGAGAATCTAAGATATGAATCAGATGAATCCATACATTTATATAATCTTTATTTAATATTCCAAAAATAAATGCTATGAGCTTTTCTTTAAAATTTCACATCCAGAGTATTGAATTTAAGCTAGTTATAAAGATATTGGCCTCTTAACAGAAATACACACATTAAGTGATGAATATTAGTCAAATGAGCATGTAAATTCAAATAAAATGAGAAGATTTTAACTTTGAATAACTTAGTAGATGATGGTGCCCAGGCAAAGAGGAGGAAAAGAGGAGAAGCAGCAGAAGGTGGATAAATAAGAAAGAAGATCAAGAGGAGGATGAGTGTGTTAGTCCATTTTCACACTGCTATAAAGACATACCTGAGACTGGGTAATTTATAAAGAAAAGACGTTTAATTGACTCACAGTTTATTAAGAGTTTATAATTCATTGGCAATAAGTATTCTATATGAATGCACACATACAGAAGACAAATGTGAAGGTATAGTAAGAAATATTCATTCTGCTATGGAAATCACAATTACTATGATGAATAAATGCTTGCATGGGATTCTAGCAGAAGGAACAGAATGTGTAAACCGTTAAGGTAAGGAATGTTCTAGTAGCCTGTAGTCCCAGCACTTTTGGAGGCTGAGGTGGGCAGATTACAAGGTCAAGAGATCGAGACCTTCCTGACCAACATGGTGAAACCCCGTCTCCACTAAAAATACAAAAATTACATGGGCGTGGTGGCGGGTGCCTGTAATCCCAGCTACTTGGGAGGCTGAGTCATGAGAATAGCTTGAACCCGGGAGGCGGAGGTTGCAGTGAGCCGTGATCGCACCACTGCACTCCAGCCTGGCGACAGAGTGAGACTCAGTCTCAAAAAAAAAAAGAAAGAAAAGAAAAAGAAAAAAATGTTCTAATAGCTCAGCTTGTATAATATGTCTTGAAATTTGACTATGAAAAGTATGAAAAGATGAATTCTAAAAACCAAAGCAAGCAGGTAATAGAAACGGAATTCCTCCTTCACCATGCTACAGCTTCTAAGATTTATCCTGAGGATAATTAAAAGTCATCGTTTGATTTTAGATTGATGATATTTAATTATGAATGAGATTATTTAATATCTGCAAAACTTCAGCATAAAAATAAGCCACAGAGGACTGGCAGTGGAAAGCCAGAAATACCACTAAAATTCAGGCTGTATTATAAACCAGGTGAAAAATCATGGCCTGAGAAAACTTAATGTTGGCAGAAATGGAAAAACAATACATGACTTATGTATTAATCATATGTATTTATAGATTTTGAAGATATATGAGAGGGGTATGATGGAGAAGTCACGTAAACATATACGTCTCTTTTGCTCAGAGTAAGGGATGGTGGTATCAACCATCATGATTACAATAAATGAGAAGAACAAGTTGGAAACAATATACTATTATGAATTTGATGTTGGAACTGTTGAGTTTTGGGTGCCACTGAAATATTTCTAAATAGCAGGGAGATATTTGGAAAAATAGACCTGGACGTTGGAGAGACATCTGGCCTGAGATGATTAGCTGAAAGTTACAAAACACAGATTACAAATATTGACACTGTAGTGAAGTATATCTGCAGAAATCATGCAAAAAGTGAAAAGAGAGTGTAGGATAGAATGCTGGGGAAAGTGTCAGAGAATATTTAAGGAAAATAATCCCCTTCCTCCATACCTCACATCTTAATTATTTAATGTAAATTTTATCTGAGTACAGTTTTTCCTGTAGCAGTATTATCAATAGATAATGAATACCTTCTCTCATATTTTAATAGAACAGAAGGGGACAACATAAGGGAGAGGCAAGGAGCTTTCTCATCTTTTATTTGTCTATCTTTTCACTGTTTTGCAGACAATTAATTAAATAGCACATCTTCTTGTTTTGAGGGTTATGCCATTCATCTAAAACACCTTTTCCTTGAATCTAGTAATTAAAATAAAATAAATAGCTATTATGGAATATTCATTCTTGTATAATCACTGTAACATCCCTTAAACTTTATGTTGTCTTTCAGTCTATCAATTTTTACTTTCTTGCTTTGTTCAATACCTAAAGTGACCAAGAACATGAAATGCATAACTTCAACCTCTCTAGTCAAAATACCCAAATCCATTGCCTTCTTGATTTTTTTGTTTTTGTCACTTTGCTGAGCCCAGCCTAAAAGCAATTCCATATTCAGTTATCTCATCTAATTTATAGCTGATTAAGAAATCTTGGGTATAATCACCTAACCTGTCAGTACAATAGCTAGGAAATGTATTATTTCCAGTCTTAACTCTACACTGTCCTCCTCTTTTTTAACAATGCCCTTAACCTCATATCCCTCTCTAAACTTATTTCTCTTCTGTTTCACTTCTCTTGAGAGAGTAGACTCTACTGCCCTCTCTATGTCTCTACTTCCTCCCATGCACTCATAGATCTACAAAGAGTCTGGCTCCAGTCCCATACCTCTAAAGAAACTGCTCTTTATGATTCAGCTATGTCCTGCTGGGGCTGAAGACTTTGATGAGGTTTGATGTACCCATGCTGACAGAGCAAAGGTATCTCTTTTCTGAGATTAGCTATGAGGATACCACTCACTCCTCCTTGGCTAGAAACATGCAGGCCTCTCGTAAACCAGACACCATTGAACAGATTTCCTCATTTCACATACATCTTTATCCAGTCTACAGCCAAAAACAAATTAAAAAAATGTAGTTTTTGCAAATGGAGCCTACTAAATATTAAGGAAAACTGTTCCAACCGTGAGTGTGCAAATTGCAAGAAACATGCAAATCTTTTAAAAAAATCTTTATTTTTACAACCCTAAATGCAAAGACCATGTAATTTTGGATCTGCTTAAGGACATCTTGCATACCATATGGATAAGCTTACCTTACAGTGATGTCAGCACAGAGAAAAAACAACTGAAACAATAGATTTATTTTTCTCTTCTTTTTTTGCTTTAATCAAGTTGTTGTATTTTTATTTAAATACACATTAGTTTTGAATAATCAATATATCTACCTTAAAAATTTGTTTTGAAAATTAAATGAAATAAAACATTATTATATTTTAGTTTGCAAAAAATTTAAATATGCTTTTTGTTAAAGCACAAAGTGCCAACAAAAACATCGTATTCAGTCAAAAGGATATACTTTAATTACTACTTTAAAGGGAAAATGAACAAATTTACTTTAGAGAGTAGGATCTAAATATGTCAGCTGAAATGGGAACTTGGGGTAGACAGTTTTAAGAGAGAGTGGTAATGTTTGAAATGAGCACTTTTTAAACAATTAAATAAAATACATTTGGATTACTTACCCATAATATTTAAAAACACAAAAAAATTAACAATCATGTGTTAGTATTATGTTATATTTTTAAATGTTTAATACAAAATGATTATATGTAAAACATGCAAGTTATAAAACTAATTATTTGGTTTATTTTTGAGTTTTATAAGAATGATGTAATTATATAGGTAGTCTCCTAGAACTTCCAACATTCTAATTTTTAAAATCCATCCATGTTATTGGTTCTAGACATAATTCTTTCATTTGCTCTGCTACATATCATGGTAATTTTATTACAATTTATCCATTTGTCATGCAGATAGAATTTGCGTATGTATACATTTTTAAAAATTAAAACAAACAAAACTACTATGTACATTCCTGTACATATCTTTGGGCACACAAATTCAAGAGTTTTTCCAGAGGTTATAGTGAGAAATGGAAATGCTAGTTCACTAGAGAAGTTTTGTGTTATCTGAGACAACACCAAATGGTTTTCCAGTGTTGGTTAATTAATGTACACTGTCATAAGAAATATATTGTGGCCCCCTTTAATCCATATCTTGTCTAACATTTTTGCCAATCATTAAGTAAAATGTAGTTCTCATTTTGTTATTAATTTATATTTTCCAGCTCCTGTAACAAGCATAATTTTCTCTATATATTGGGTTAGGTACTTAGTCTTCTGAAAAATTTCTGCACATCTTATCACATTCTCTGTTTTTGTTATTTTAAAAATTTTAAAAGATTAATCTGTATATTAATCTATGTTCAACTTTCTGTATTCCTATTATCTTCCTCCAAGGAGCTTGTCTTTTCACTTTTGTTATGGTATTTTTCAAATTAACATATGTTTTTAATTTTGTTGTGAAATGTATCGATCTATTTTTAAAAAATAAGAATTTGAGTGACATGCTGGAATTATTTATTTATAATTCTTATTTATTCAGGATACTTTTGTATATTATTAACTATTCTTATTTATTCAGTAAACTTTGGCTATTTTTTGTCATTTGTTCTTCCATTTCCTGTTTGAGTTTCAGCTTGCCACATTTCTCATACAACCTATTGAATATTTATTTGAAATCATAATAAGTCTATAGGCTAGTTTGAAAATAATAGATCCCTATACAATAAAGACAGAAATGTCTTTATTGAATGAACACAAGATAGCTCTCAAATTATTTGTCTTACTTAATGTTTTCAATAAAATGTTACCAATTTCTGCACAGAAATCTTACACATATTTTGTCAAATTTATTCTCAATAACTTAAATCTATTGGTACTGTGAATGGGTCTTATTTAAAATTCCAGTTTTCTAATTTTAGGCTACCATTTTAGAAATAGACCATTTATCTGTACAAAAATTTAAATATTTATAAAATCATTCAGTTTTCTGATTTTTCTTGAGTCACGTTTTTAATTTGGTTTATTTAGGACTTGACAATCTTGCGTAGGTTTTTAAAAAATATTGGTAACAGTTGCTTGTTAATACTTTACTCTCTTAAATAACATCTGACTGTAGCATGCTTTTAGTCCTACTATGCTGTTGAGGGTGTGCCACTTTCTCTTTCTCTCACTGTTTCTTGATGGTTCTTTTAAAGTATTGTATATTTTGTCTTCAAAGACACAACACCTTTACTTTTTAAACTGTGTGTGTGTGTGTGTGCGTGTCATTGTAGATATTGCCCTTCCTTCCTTCTTTCCCCCTTCCCTCTCTTTCTTCCTGCTTTTTTAGTGGAATAAAGCATACAGGGATAAAATGTGTATTTCAGAGGCATTCAATATAATGAATGATCCTAAATTTAGTACGCTATGTAATTGCCACACAGGCAATGAAATAAGAAAATAACACCTCAGACATGCCCCTTGTGCTCCTGCCAAGAGCCTCTTTGCCCTATTTGAGTTTGTTGAATTCAGGTAGATGTGCCAGCATGAAATTCTTCACCTTGCTGCTGGCCCCTAGGCTCTTTCCCCACAGCAGTACTGCCTTGGCGGCTCACCTCAAGGCAAGTCTTCTGAATTAAACTTGGCTCCCACTGCAGTAGTTTCAGCACATATTTTAGGAAGGGGTACAGTTGTGGTGACCTCTCCTTCATTTGTTAGACCTGTGATGGCTCAAGGAGAATTTATTCTGCAAGTGCAATTTCCTCAGTGCCATGATGCTATACGCACAGCTATACCGTTTGCTATTTAAGTTAATATTTCAGTCTTAAGGGAGGAAGTACATCATCATTCTTTTAAGGAAGTCCGTAAAGTGGACCTCTTAGATTTGGTCTAAGTTGCACCATATGTTCTTGGGCAAAATGCAAATTATGTTTTTGTACCTCAGCATTCATACCACTAAAATGGAACAATTACAGTAGCTATGACATAGGGCTGCTGTATAGATTAAGTAAAAAACAATTACAACAGTATAATAATAGATGGAATGCGGCAATGAATATAACAGTAGTTGCTATTATTATTAAAATAATTTCATTTAAAATATACATTTAAGTTTTTTAGCCCTGGGAAACACTTTTTATAAAAGCAACTTTGATTTAACATAATGTACTGCAGAATGAATGAGCCACTACCACAATTATTTTCTTAATTAATTTTCTGACTAATTCAAAAACACTGTCCTCTTATAAAACTGCTATGGTTGGAATAATTTTCTTGTCAATGACAGTTTTAAAATGCTGACATTGACAATCACAATTTGTCATTAAAATGTTAATTTTAGAAAAGTGTCAGAAATTAAAAAGTCAAAGTAATAAATCCATGTCTCCATAAATGACAGTATGGCATAAAATTTTAAGACGCTAGGAATTTTTATTTTATTGTAATCTGATTGCTTTTGAAATGCTTAAAATACACCAAATCCTTTTTATCAGTAAATACATTTAAGATAAAATAAGTTATACTATATTTGCTTAATTTGTCTGGAGTTATTATGTCATTGAACTTTTTCGAATAAGTATAAGAATTAGGTAAAGCATCAAGTAAGGAATAATAGGACACTTGTTTAACAAAATGACTTATGAAATATACATTTGAAAATTTGATTTTAAAATTATCTTTCAGTCATAGTGCATGTGTTGTCTGAGTTGGCTTATATAAATACTTCTGAAATTAACTGAGTCAGACACAGTGAATCAACAGTATGCAGATAACTATATTTTTGTGTTCTGAATATTTCCAGATGGTGCTTATTACTGCATGATACACATGATTGTATCTCATACTCCTTGTGTATTTTCTAGGGGTTAATAACAATTGAAAAAATGAATACGAACGATAACACCTTTATTAACTATGAAAATTTAATTCTGCTATTCTCCCTTTATTTGCAGAGATATTACAAAGTACATGTCTAAACATTTTATCTCTTCTTATTGCTTATTTCACAGGGTGAAAGGAATTTTTCTGTTATCCTAAAATTTTTAGTAGAAAGGCATATTTAAATCATTTGAGCTCATCCCGTAAACTATCAAACATAATAATTATTGGGCATTATTTATAGAAACCAAATAAACTGTTGTTTTAATAATAGAGCATCTTTTGAGCTGTGATGTTTGATTAACAAGAGGCATTTTGTTTTGGGGGTGTTTATGTGGGTGTGTTTGAACTAAGCATCAAACGTTAGAATTGCATTGATATCACTGACTCTTAAAGCAATTTCATTGTGACTTACAAAATACAGAAGAATCTCAGTTAAGTAACTAGGTAATTGAATCTAGTGGAAATAACCTTTGGCCACAATCTAGATGTAGACATTATGAGTTGCAATTTTTACTACATTTCACAGTAAATTCTCTATTTCATTCATTCATAAATAACCTCATAAAAAATCCTTCCTCTTTCTTCTAATGAAACAATGTGGTAGAAATGAGAAGAATGAGATTGCAAGAAATAAATGAAGTGCCCTGAAAGCAAAGGGGGGCAACTGCCAGTTGTCATTAACTCTATTGGGTTTTTCCCAGGTCTGGGTCAATACTTGTGATAACCAAAATATGTAGATATAGCTACAACATAAGATACGTAACTCAGGTCACCATAATTGATGTATAACTGTAAGGTTTTGCAAATTTAGCTTAATATTTTCAAATGGAAGGTAAACCATAATGTTATTTGGGGACTTGATTATAAATATTGCAAAGTAAAATTTTATCGTTTTGTAAGCAATTACTTTGGTATTCGAGATTTCTTTTCAACATAAAAACATAATAGGGGCCGGGCACAGGGGCTCACTCCTTTAATCCCAGTACTTTGTGAGACCGAGGTGGGAGGATCACCTGAAGTCAGGTGTTTGAGACCAGCTTGGCCAACATGGTGAAACCCTCTCTCTACTAAAAATACAAAAAAAAAAAAAAAAAATTAGCCAGGCATGGTGGCACATACCTGTAATCCCAACTACTCAGGAGGCTGAGACAGGAGAATCATTTGAACCCAGGAAGCGGAGGTTGCAGTGAGCCGAGATCACACCACTGCACTCCAGCCTGGGTGACATAATGAGACTCTGTCTCAAAAAATAATAATAATAATAAAATAAATAAGTAAAATAAAAGCAATAGGATATACAGCACTTCTATAATTAAATACAGATTGTATTGATGGCTTACAAACTTTAGCTACTCTAATTTTACTTATATGGAAACTTTTTTTTAGTATTTGAGGAATCTCTCAACTTGACAGGCTTAAGAGAGAGAAACTTTGCCCTACCCAAATGATATGGGAGAGCTAGAAGAATTAAAATCTGACATACGCCCACAAAACTTAGTAACTTTTTCACCTCTTGCTAATTTCCACATTTGTACGTATGTTTAAAAGATACATTACCTATTATAAAACAAATGCAAGAAGTTTCCAGGTTGTTATGTAGTTTAAAATTGTTTCCACATAACTCCTTCAATTTCTGAATAATTAAGTGATATTACTAATTATGGTAGTAATATTTGACCTTAAAACCTATCTATAATAGCAATGTACCAAAAAGAGCTCATGAAAGAAATTCTTCCTTATTCTTTGTCATTGAAGTATATGGATGAGACTAGGAAATTATAAGGAGATAGATATCTGTAGCAGGTATCCATGATGAAGATACTTACTTATAATCAGTTACAGAATACATGAGAAACTTTAGAAACAAGAAACACAAAAATATCACCTCTTATTCTCAGTGAATAAGTCTCCTTCATATTCTGGGTAATCCAATTGATTGGTTCATTCAGAAGTTAAGAACAAGGAGTCACAGAGTTTCTCAGAGTTTTCAGAGGTTACCAATGTTACAGGATTTGAGATAATAAAATAATAAATTATTTTCTCACTATTAGGCTTTTTCCTAATTAGTGAGCTAATAATACAAATCTGACAGGTGCAAATGTGCTCTCTGATATCTTTCACTAAAGTAAAAATATCCACTTAACCACAGCTAAACACTGGAATTTTTTTAAGTGTAAAAGCAAAATATGATTTATAAGAATCTGCCAAAATAATCATAGTTAATACTTAACCATTTATATGTGAAACTAATAGGTTTCTTTCCTCTAGAAAAGTTATTGTCCAGAGATAAAATTTTTATTGGCAGAATCAATACATATATTTAATTAACACTTCCATTTTGGTTCAAAATTGATATTTATTTTCCAAAACTTATAAAGGTAAAATTTACAAAAAATAGGATTTACTCAATTTAAGAGTATTATTTGGTAAGTTTTAAAAATTGTTTAAAAGTACGTAGCTTCCACCTTAATGAGATAAAATTTTGCCACTGATGATTTGCTGTCAAATACCTTTTTTCCAACTTTTTTGGAAGTAACCATTTATTTGCTATCTGTAACTAATAGCTTTGCCTCTTAATACTTTTTTATAAATGGAATAAACATTTATATGTAGTCTTATGCATTTCACTTATTTTTCTTGTCACAATATTGTTATAACTCGGCCATGTTGTTGATGTATTGATAGCTCATTTCTTCATATTGCTGAAACACATTCCATAATTTGCATATAGCCATTTTCTTAATCCATTCACTATCTGAAACACATCCCATATTTGCATATAGCCAATTTATTTATCCATTCACGATCTGATGACTTATCACATTATTTTTAGTTATTGACAAATATAAATAATGCTGCTCTGAGTTTCACATAAATGTCTTTGTGTTAAAATAGCTCTTCATTTATATTGGAAAAAGTCCTAAGAATGAGAGTGCTAGACTACATAATAAAGTAAAACTTGTAAATATTAATTTAAAAATACCTAAAAATAAATTTGAGAAGGTAAAATATCTCTACAAGGAAAACTATGAAACACTGATGAAAGAAATTGAAGAAGATACAGTAAAGTGGAAAGACATCTCATGTTCATAAATTGAAAGAATTAATACTGGAAAATGACCATACTACCAAAAGGGATCTACAGATGCAATGCAATCCCTGCCAAAATATAAATGACATTCTGCATATAAATAGCAAAAGAAAAAATTTCTAAAATTTATATGAAATCACAAAAGACCCCAAATAATCAAAGCTGTCACAAGCAAAATGAACAAAACTGAGGGCATTACACTACTACCTGACTTCAAAATATACTACAGAAGTGTACTAACCAAAACCTCCTGCTACTGGCAGATGAACAGACACATAGACCAATGGAATGGAATAGAGAACCAATAAATAAATCCACATATTTATAGCCTACCGATCTTCAACAAAGATGCCAAGAACATTCATTGTAGAAAGGACAGTATCTTTAATCAATTTTACTTAGAAAATTGGATATTCATATGCCAAAAAAAATGGAACCAGACTTCTATCTTCCACTATTATACAAAAATCAACTTAAAGTGAAGTAAAGACTTTAATGTGAGACATGAAACCATGAAACCACTAGATCAGAAACCATAGACTCAAAAACACAGACTCAAAACTATGAAGCCACATATGGGAAATGCTTTAGGATACTGGTATAGGCAAATATTTTATAAAGAAGACCTTAAAAAACACAGGCAACCAAGGCAAAAATAGACAAATGGACTACATCAAACTCTAAAGTTTTGGCACAGGAAAGAAAACAATAGTGAAGAGACAACCCACAGAATCGGAGAAAATATTTACAAAATATTTATCTGACAAGAGATTAATATCTAGAATACATAAGAAACTCAGACTACTCAACAGCAATAATGATACTAATAATCTAATTTTAAAATGGGCAAAAGACTTGAATAGAAATCTTTTTAAAGAGGACAAACAGGACCAACAGGTGTATAAAAATACTTTTGCTTTTGTTGCTTATGCTTTTGGTGTCATATACAAGAAATCACTGCCAAGACCAATATCAGGAAGTGTTTACCCAACAGTTTTATACTTTCTAGTCTTAGGTTCAAATATTTAATCAATGTTAGGTTGACTTGTTTTGTGTATGGTGTAAAATAGGGTTGAAGTTCATTGTTATGCTTGGAGATATTGAATTTTCCCAGCACCGTTTGTTGAAGAAATTGTCTTTTTCATATTGTGTGTTAATGGCACCCTTGTTGAAGATCAGTTTGATCATATTTGCATGTGTTTACTTATGGGCACTCTATCTGTTCCACTAGCCTATATGTTTGTCTTAATACCAGTGTCATCATGCTTTAATTAGTGGCTCTTTGTAATATATTTTGAAATCAGGGCATTTGATTCTTCCCCCTTTGTTCTTTTCCAAGACTGCTTTGGCTATTTGGAGTCCTTTCTGGTTCTATATGAATTTTAGAATTGCTTTATTTATGTTAAAAAAGTCATTATAATATTGATAGGCATTGCATTGACTCTATATATAGCTTTGAGTAGTGTGAGCATTTTAACAATATCAATTTTTCCAGTTCATAAACACAGGATATCTTCTATTTATTTGTGCCTCTTCCATTTTTCCATCAATGTTTTATAGTTTTCAGTGTGCAGATCTTTTAGCTCCTTAGTTAAGTTTATTCCTAAGTATTTTTTGGTGCTACTGTAAATGAGATTATTAATTCTCATTTGGCTGTTGGTGTATAGAAACACAATGGACTTTTGTATGTTGATTTTGTATCCAGCAACTTTACTGAATTCATTTCATAGTTTTAAAAGTTTTTTGGTGGAGCTTTTAGGGTTTTCTATACATATGATCATGTAATCTGCAGAGTAAAATTGACTCCTTTTTCTGATTTAGATGTTATTTTATTTTACATTAATTAATTAATTTTTGCCCAATTGCTATGACTAGAACTTCCAAATCTATATTCAACAGAAGTGGTAAGAATAGGCATCTTTGTGTTGTTCCTGAACATAGAGAAAAACTGTCAGTTTTTCACTGGATTTTATCATGTTGAGCCAAACTCCTTCTATAATTAGTTTGCTGCGAGTTTTTATATAATTTTTGAGTGTTACCATGTATGACTATCCCATATAAAGGATTTAATTTTGCTTTTACCCTCTATGTAGTGGAAACTACTATACATATGTCCTATGGCTTTTTTTTACATTAAGGAAATTGTTCATATTAATAAATATAGCTATAGTTCATTTATTTTAACCTCTTTACTTGTATTTACTTATATGTGTGGGACGTGTGTGTGTGTGTGTGTGTGTGTGTGTATTTCACCATACTTTTATCCATTTTAGTGTAGATAACATGTACAGTTTTATAACTTTTTTTCTGAAACATATTGCTAGTATTTGTTATATAATGAATAAATAATCTAAGAATGTAATTGTTGAATTATAGAATACAGCATTTTTAATTCTACTAGTTATCTCAGACTTTGCCATTATACAATTCATCTATTTCACCAAAAAACCATTCATACCCCCAAAACTATTGAAATATAGTTATAATAAAATTAAAATAGGGGAGTGATTATAATAATAGATTTTCTATTGTTGAAATGTCTTTATATACTTGGAGAAAGTCTATATAGTTAGGATATATTTTTGTATGTATATATTGTTAGATTTGGTTTAATAATTTGTTCATGACTTTAACATCTGTGTTTACTAGTAAATTTAGTTTTAAATGTTTTTTCCCATAATGTCTTCAATGGTTTTGTTACCAGGCAAGCTAGCATCATAAAATATCTTGAGAAAGAAGGTAGGATGTTTTACATGGTTGTTTACACTGCAGAAGAAGAGCTTGTGTACAAATGGAATTATTTATTCTTTAAATACTTAAAAGAATATTCCTGTAAATCTTCTAGGAACTTTATATTTTCTTGGTGAAGAGTTTTTAACTACTGATTCTATTTGTTTAATTATTATAAGCTTGTTCAGGTTCTGTAATTCTTCTTTAGCCAGTTTGTTAAATTGTAATTTTATAATAATTTCTCAATGCATTTTATTTATATTTTCAAATTTTTTGACTATAGTTACTTATAATATGTACATTTAAATACAAATTTAGTAGCATCTATGGTTATATTCTCTTTTTTATTCCCAAAAGTTGTATGTTTACCTTCTCTCTTTGTTTCCTTTATCATTTTGTCAGGGGTTTGCGTATATAAGGGTTTGGTAGAGTTTTGGCAGGGGTTTGCCCACTTTTTATTAAATAATTAAATTTTCAATTAATATTTATCACTATATATATTTTATTCCTGTCTACTTTCTTTGAATATATTCTGAATTAAGCATTTAAACTTTTAAACTTATGTTCAGCTAATTATCTTGTGCCTGTCTTTTATAATGTGAGCATTTAAGGGCATAAATCTCCCTATGCATAATCCTTCATCTGCATCCCGCAAGTTGTGATACCTAGTGCTATTTTTGGCATTCATTTAGAAATCAGTAACAAAATTTGTTACAATTCATTTCTAAAGCAATTACAATGAGTATGCAAATACCTTCTGATGATTGTGAATATGTCTACTTCATTCAATAAACATTTATATTCTTACAATATGATAGATTCTGGAGTTAGTTCTCTCATGATGCTGTTTATTCCTTGTATGATTATTCATTTTTGACTCTGATGCATTGATTTTCTGAGGATCTTAGTTGGTAGAAATAATATCTCAAATGAGGGAAGATTCCCCTGGTGAGGAATTTCACTTCATTTTAGAAAATGACCCACATTATTTCAAAGACTTTAATATAAATTTAAATTTATGAATTGAGATTTTCTTGAAAGAAGAGGGTTATGGACTGAATGTTTGTATACCGCTCAAAAATTCATATTTTGAAATTCTAACTCCCAATGTGACAATATTGGAGGTGTGGCCTTTGGGAGGAAATCAGGTCATAAGGATGAAGCATTCATGAATGGAATTAATTGCTCTTATAAGAAGAGAAAGGAGAGAGCTTGCTTCTTCTCTCTCTGCTCTCTGCCATGTGAGGACACAAGAACATGGCCCCTGCTCAGTGGCTCATGCCTGTAATCCCAGCACTTTCAGAGGCCGAGGCGGTAGGATCACCTGAGGTCAGGAGTTTAAGACCAGCGTGACCAACACAGAGAAACCCCATCTCTACTAAAAATACAAAATTAGCCAGGTGTGGTGGTGCATGCCTGTAATCGCAGCTATTCGGGAGGCTGAGGCAGGAGAATTGCTTGAATCCAGGAGGCGGAGGTTGCAGTGAGCCGAGATTGCATCATTGCACTCCAGCCTGGGCAACAAGAGTGAAACTCTGTCTCAAAAAAAAAAATAAAATAAAACAAGAATAGGATGGCCATCTTCAAATTGGGAAAAATGCCCTCACCAGAACCCAAACTGTGGGCACTAAGATCTCAGACTTCCAGCCTCCAGACTGTAATAAATTTTTGATGTTTAAGTCACCCAGTTTATGGTATTTTTGTTATAGCAGCCCAAACTGACTAAAAGAGGTATTGTAATTTTGGGCTGAAATCTACATTTGGATTTGCTACGGCTATTGCTTTTCAATAGAACCTTTACTTCACACTCATTCAGCACTAAATTTTGAGACAAGAGAAACTCCATGAAGTCTGGAAAATTATGAAGAAAGTCAAAAGATTGTCTATATTTATAATTTCTCTTTATACTAAACCTATGGAATTTTGGTTTTCTAAGTTTGAATGGGGGGTAGTTATTAAGCTCACAGTCTTAGGTGAACTTTGAATTTTATATTCTATTCTTTAAATCAAAGAGATTATGAAACGTGATTAACAATTAACAAGGGATTTCAAAGAGTCTTCAAAGTGAAAGCCAGCTTCAATACCTCCTAAACTCTTTGGTTTGTACTTTCACTTACTTCTTTACCTATCAAGTGTTTCTTATTTACTTTACAGCTCATGAAAACAAGTACAAGATATTACATTCTGGCAGATATATAGTTGTAAACTGTGACATTGTTTCAATATTAAGCTATTTCCTCCTGGATTGAATATTGTATTTAGCCCTTTCCCTGCAGCTGAGCTGCATTTGAGGTCTTTATTCTAAGTGATAGTTATAAAAGTCATGAGGCAAATAGTGTTTCATGGGTAGAATTACACATTCGCAAAGCTTCTAATTCAGACAAAGCAGGAAAGACTCCTTAGCCTTCTCAGATAGTAACAGAGGGACTGTGCTTGGTTGCAAGAAGTATTTCGACATCTAAATTCACCTAAATTAACACTTGTAATTACTGAATGCTCATGGTTTTCTAGTCATTGCTTGCAATTTCACATATAATTTCTGGCATGATTATGAATTCTGTCTATATGTCATTCAGTGACTCATATGATCACCTGTTTCTGTGGTTGTGTCAGCCTTCAGAGCTAAGAAAGATGGTTGCAGCCCTGAAGCTCCCTGATCATTTTTACCCACTTGAGTTGAGCCTTTATAACACTGAATTTATCATATGCTTTCTTCTAACTTCAGTTCAGTTAGAAATAGGCAACCCTTTAGCTCATTATTATCAGGATGATTTATTAAAATTCTCCCTCCGTTTTCCAATCTTGCTTCCAAGAGCAGCTTTATTCCAAATAATCCACAGGTCAAAATGTAAATGATGAATTCTCCACTGCTTACTTCGGACTAGCCAGTGGTCCTGCCTATGCTGCTGACATAGCTTCATGTGCCTTTGAGTCCAACATAAGACAAAACAAATTCCACGTTTGCATCTCTTTGAAACTCCATTGCCTGTGACTACTTGATATGGTTTGGCTGTGTCCTTACCCAAATCTTATCTGAAATTTTAATCTAAATTGTAATCCCCAGGTGTCCAGGGAGGGACCTGGTGGGAGGTGATTGGATCATGGGAACAGATTTCTCCCTTGCTCTTCTTGTGATAGGAGTGAGTTCTCACGAGACCTGATGATTTTATAAGAGGCTCTTCCCCTTCCCTCCCTCTCTCTTTCTCTTTCTCTCGCTCTCTCTCTCTCTCTCTCGCTGCCTTGTGAAGAAGGTATCTGCTTCCCCTTCATCTTCCGCCATGACTGTAAGTTTCCTGAGGCCTCCTCATCCATATGGAACTGTGAGTCAATTAAACTTCTTTCCTTTATAAATTACCCAGTCTCGGGTATTTGTTTATAGTAGTGTGTAAACAGACCAATACAGTACTCAGTTACTGTATTGAAACAATTTCATGTTGCCTGAAATAGAATCGTCTTGGGCTAGGTTAATTTGAAGGACATTTATTAAATGTTTTATGTGGCTTACGGAGAGATTAGAGGGGCCCAAGCCTTGCCTCTCCACAGGGCCTTACTTTTTGATGTGGCTGGGTATTTTTGTTTGTTTGTTTCTTTTTACATGTGGCCAAGGTTCCTCCTCAGAAGCCCCTTTTCCGTGGCTACAGTGCTTGACAGGTTTGATTAATGCCACTCACTCCTTTTACCTTACACCTGGGGAAGTAAAAATTTCCTAATGTCGTTGATTCTGACTTTTTTGATTCTCTGAACACTGCCCACTACTTTATTTAAAAAAGAGCTTTTATATTAACCCTTTAAATATTTCACCTGTTTTCATCAGGATCTTGACTGATGTAACCATACTTGATTGGTGATTCCTAAACGTGGCTGCTATTACAACATTTGGGAATGTTCAAAGTTATACAGATTTTAAAATATCTATTTTTTAAAATTCTGAGCCATACTCTCAGACTAATTAAATCAGGATTTTTTCAACTGGGTTTGGACAAAAATATCATTTTGTTTTCTCCATTATTGCAATGTACAATCAAGCTTTGAGAAAAAGCTGCTCTAAGGTATAAATTTCAAGCAGATTTAGACTCTGTGTATTAACCCTATAGAGAAAACTGAAATCTAAATGTTCCCTTTCCTTGTCACTCATTTTGCCCATTAAAAGGGCAGCTTTATTGTCACTTTGAGTAAATATAAATGTATGAATTGATTACAAATGGAGATGTAGAAGAACAGATAGAAAGATTTGGCCTCCTTTGTGGTGGAGTATTGTAGCAAATTATTGGAAAAATTAAAATTCAACAGCTTCTATGCTGCACAAAGAAGCAGATATAATATAGACCAGAAATAAGTATTTTTGAGTATTATAACAATGTAGTCACCAATTTTATTTTGTTTGTAGTATTTTTTTTCCAACTGACTCTCATGCTTTATTTTCTGCTGAAAACTTTCTTTAATCCTAGTCAGGTACACACAGGCTTAGGCAATATTTAACCAACTGGTATTTACATGTGATGAGAAACATGGGTACATTGAATTTAGAAAGTTAAATTTAGCAAACAACCTGACAGACTGTTCAGTCTTTAATAATGTGAGAATAAACAGAATAAATTAAAAGCACCCCGTATTCTTCTCAGCTTCCTCATGGGCTTTGTCCAAACAGCTTGAACAACTGCAAAATAATATTCAGGTAATTTCCAATCATTCGGCTGTTATCATTTATTCTTCTTTGTTTATATTTGACACAAAATAATTGTACATATTTATGTGGAACAGATTAATTATTTTGATAAATGTATGCAATGTGTAATGATCAAATCAGGGAAACTGGTATATCTGTCACATCCAACCTGTATCATTTCTTTTTGTAACATTCAAAATCCTCTTTTCTTGCTATTTGTGCACATGCCATAAATTACTTAATCATATTCACCCTACAGTGCTGCAGAAGAGTAGAACTTATTCCTCCCATAGCTGTAATTTTGTATCCCTAATTAACCTTTCCCTATCCTCTCCCATGTCCCTACAGTTCTCAGTCTCTAGTAACCATAATTTTACTTTCTACTTCCATGAAATCAATTTGTCTTAGCTCTCACATATAATTGAGAATATGTAGTATTTATCTTTCTTTACTTGATTTATTTCACTTAACATAATGTCCTCTCAGCTCATCCGTGTTGCTGAAAATGACAGAGTTTTATTCTTTTATATGGCTGAATAGTATTCTATTGTGTATATATACCACATGTTCTTTACCCATTCATCAGTTGATGGACATTTAAGTTGATTCCACATCTTGGCCATTGCAAAAATGTTGCAATAACCATGGGTGCAGATATCTACATATGTTTTTGATATACTGACTTTTTTTTGTCTTTGGATGAATACTCAGTAGTGAAATTGTTGGATCAAATAATTATTTTTGTTGTTTTTTGAGAAAACGTCATACCGTTTTCATAATGGCTGAAATAATTTTTATTTTTCACTAACGGTGTATAAGAGCTCCCCTTTCCCCATATTCTTGGCAACATTTGTTACTTTTGTCTTTTTTTTTTTTTTTTTGAGATGGAGTTTTGCTTTTATTGCCCAGGCTGGAGTGTAATGGTGCAATCTCGGCTCACAGCAACCTCTGCCTCCTGGGTTCAAGCAATTCTCCTGCCTCAGCCTCCAGAATAGCTGGGATTACAGGCATGTGCCACCATGTCTGGCTAATTTTGTATTTTTAGTAGAAACAGGGTTTCTCCATGTTGGTCAGGCTGGCCTCGAACTCCTGACCTCAGGTGATCCACCTGCCTCTGCCTCCCAAAGTGCTGGGATTACAGGTGTGAGCCACAGTGCCCAGCCTTGTCTTCTTGATAATAGTCATTCTAACTGGGATAACATGATAGTCCATTGTGGTTTTGGTTTGCATTTTTCTGATGATTAGAGATGTTGGGCATTTTTTTTTTCATATACTCATTGGCCATTTGTATATCGTCTTTTGAGAAATATCTATTCAGAATGTTTGCCCATTTTTAATGGGAATGTTATTATTATTTGCTCTTGAGTTGCTTGAGTCACTTGTATATTCCCAATATTAGTCCCTTGTCAGATGAATACTTTGAAAATATAGTTCTCATTCTACAGGTTGTCTTTGCATTCTGTTGATTGTTACCTTTGCTGGAGAGATGCTTGTTAGTTTGATATATTCCTATTTGTCTTTTTTTTTTTTTTGCCTGTGCTTTTGTAGTCTTATCTGTAAAATATTTTCCTAGATCAGTGTTCTGAAGGATTTCTCCTCTGTTTTATTCTAGTTGTTGAATAGTTTTGGGTCTTGAATTTAAGCCTTTAATCCATTTTACGTTGGTTTTTGTACGTGGTGAGAGATAGGGGTGTAGTTTCATTCTTCTACACATGGATATCCAATTTTCCCAGCACCATGTATTGAAGAAACTGTCCTTTTCCAAATGTATGTTCCTGGAAACTTTGTCAAAAATAAGTTGGCTATAAATACGATATGTGAATTTATTTATAGGTTCTCTATTCTTTTTAATTGGTCTATTTCTGTTTTTATACCAATACCATGTTATTGTGGTTAATATAGCTTTGTAGTATATTTTGAAACCAGGTTGTGTAATGCCTTCAGCCTTGTTCTTTTCACTCAGGACTGCTTTAGCATTTTGGAGTCTTTTGTGGTTCCTGTTTTCCATCAGTTTTGGTATGCTGCATTTCTATTTTCATTTGTGTCAATAAGTTTTTTAAAATTTTCTTCTTAATTGGCCCACTGGTTTCTTTGGAGCATGCTGTTTTATTTCTCTGTATTTGTAGAGTTTAAAAATTCCTCTTGTTGCTGATTTCTTGTTTTATTCCATAGTGTTCTGAAAAGAGACTTGATATGATTTTGATTTTTTAGAATTTTTGAGATTTGTGTGGACTAACATATGGTCTCTTCTGCAAAATGTTCTATGTACTGATGAGAAGAATATGCATTTTGTAGATGTTGGATGGCATGTTCTGTGAATATCTGTTAGGCCTATTTGATCTATAGTTCAGTTTAAGTTCTATGTTTCTTTGTTGATTTTCCGTTGAGATGATCTGTCCAATGCTAAAAGTGGGATGTTGAATTCTTCCATTAATATTTTATTGGGGCTGGGCACAGTGGTTTACGCCTGTAATCCCAGCACTTAGGGAGACCGAGGCGGGCAGATCACCTGAGGTCTGGAGTTCAAGACTAGCCTGGCCAACATGGTGAAACCCTATCTCTACTAAAAATATAAAAAAAAAGAAAAGAAAAAAATATAGCTGGGAGTGGTGGCAGGTGCCTGTAATCCCTGCTTCTCAGGAAGCTGAGGTAGGAGAATCACTTGAACCCGGGAGGTGGAGGTTGCAGTGAGCCTATAAAACACCACGGCACCCCAGTCTGGGTAACAGAGCAAGACTCTGTCTGAAAAAAAAAGTTTATTGGGTTTGATCTTTCTTGTTAGCCCTAATAATATTTGCTTTATGCCTAGATTCTCTGGTGTTGGGTACGTATATATTTGTAATTGTTATATCCTCTTGGTGAGTTCATTACTTTCTGAGTATATAATGAACTTTTTTGTTTCTCATATTTCATTTTTAATTAAGGTCTATTTTGTCAGATGTGAGTATAGCTATTTTTATACATTTTTAGTTTACATTTGTGTAAAGTATCATGTTCCATCTCTTCTCTCTATGATTGTTTTTATAGATGAAGTGAGTGGCTTGTAGGCAGAATATAGTTGGGTCTTGTTTTTTAATTGATTCAGTAAATCTCTATCTTTTAATTGGAGAATTTAAACCATTTTTACTCAATGTTGTTATTGATAGGTGGGACTTATGCCTGTCATATTGTTGGTTCTCCTTCCTTCCTTCCTTCCTTCCTTCCTTCCATCTGTCCATCCTTCCTTTCATCTTTCCTTCCTCCCTCCTACTTTTTCTTTTTTCTTGCTTTCTCTTTCTTTCTCTTTCTTTCTTTCTCTTTCCTTCTCTCCTTCCTTCCCTCCTTCCTTCCTTCTTTCCTTCCTTCCTTCCTTCCGTTCCTCCCTCCCTCCCTCCCTTCCTTTCTTCTTTCCTTCTTTCTTTCTTTTTCTTTCATTCCACTTTTTTTTATTTAATTTTATTTTTAGTCCCAGGGTACATGGGCAGGATGTGCAGGTTTGTTACATAGGTAAACTTCTGCCATCGTGGTTTTCCACACCTATCAACCTGTTACCTAGGTATTAAGCCCCACATGCATTAGCCATTTACTCTAATGCTTTCTCTCTCTTTCCTTGTATATCGTTTGTTTCTTTTTTCATCTCTTTATATCTAATTTTTCAGTTTGGTTTCTCTCTGAAGTTAATAGTGTTTGAGTCCTTTCTTTTTCTCGTTTGTGTATCTGCTTTACCAGTGAGTTTTAGATTTTTGTGTGTTTTCATTATAGTAGATATCATCCTTTTGCTACCAGACATGGCGGCTCTTTTAGAGCTAGCCTAGTGGCAATGAGTTCTCTCCATTTTTGCTTGTACCAGAAAGACTTTTTTTCTCTTATGAGGCATAGCTTTCTGCACATGGTATTTTTGGCTGACAGGTGTTTCCTAACCCCCCTCCCCACCCCCAGGATGATGACTATATCAGCCCATTGTCTTCTGGTTTATAAAGTTTCTGCTGAGAAATCTGATGTTAGTCTGATATGCATTTTCTTATATGTGACTTAACACTTTGCTATTTTTAGAAAATTTTCTTTGTGTATTTGAGGTTTGGCAGTTTGACTTCAATGTGCCTGAAAGATGACCATTTGGGTTGAAATTTTTGGATTTATTTGAGCTATCTGTATCTGGATCTCTATTTCTCTCTCAGGACTTAAGTTCTTAGCTATTATTTCATTAAATAGGTTTTCTATGTATTTTCTCATCTCTTCGCATTCTGGAACATTAAAAAAAGTAAACATTTTTGCACTTAATGGTGTCGCATATGTCATGTAGAATTTCTGTATTCTTTTTATTCCCTTATCCTTTCTTTTTTACTGATCTGACTGTGTTATATCATAAGACCTGTCCTCAACAGATTTTTTTTTTTTTTTTGCTTTGTTTGGTCTAGTCTATTGAAACTCTCAAGTGCAATTTTATTTGATTTATTGAATTCTTCACTTCCAGGATTGTCATTTGGCTTTTCTATATGATATCTGTCTCTTTATTGAATGTCTCATTTAGGTTATGAATTGGTTTCCTGATTTCTTTGCATTGTCTGGCTATATTCTCTGTTATCTGAGTTTCATTAAGATCTTTATTTTGTATTCCCTTTCAAGCATTTTATAAATTTCCTTTCTTCAAGGTATATTAGTAGATAATTTTTGCATTACTTTACAGCTTTCATGTCTTCCTGTTTTTAATGAAGTTTGAGTCCATACGGTTATATCCATGCATCTGATATAATGGTTGATAGTTTTAATTTTATGGATTAGCTTTCATAAGGTATAGTATGGTTTGGCTGTGTTCCCACCCAAATGTCTTCTTAAATTTTAGTTCCCATAATTCCCACATGTCATGGGAGGAAGTTCGTGAGAGGTAATTTAATCACGGGGGCAGTTACCCTCATGCTGTTTTTGTGATAGCAAGTTCTCATGAGAGCTGATGGTTTCATAAGGGGCTGGTTCCCCTTTTCCTTGACACTTCTCCTTCCTGCCACCATGTGAAGAAGGATATGTTTGTTATCTCTTTCTCCATGATCTTAAGTTTTCTGAGGCCTCCCCAGCCCTGTGGAACTGGAGTTAATTAAACCTCTTTTCTTTATAAATTACCCACTCTCAGGTATGTCTTTATTAGCAGCATGAGAATGGACAAATAGAGTAAATTGGTACTGGATAGTGGGGCACTACTGAAAAAGGTACCTGAAAATGTGGGAGGTACTTTGGAACTGGGTAGCAAGCAGAGGTTGGAAGAGTTGGGAGGGCTCAGAAGAACATAGAAAAATGTGGGAAAATTTGGAACTTCCTAGATACTCGGTGGACTCAGAAGGCAGGAAGATGTGGGAAAGTTTGGAACCTCCTACAGATTTGTTGAAAGGCTTTGACCAAAATGCTCGTAGTGATATGGACAATAAGGTCCAGGCTGAGGTGGTCTCAGATGGAGATGAGGAACTTGTTGGGAACTGGAGTAAAGGTCACTCTTGCTATGCACAGAGACTGATGGCATTTTGTACCTGCCCTAGAAGTTTGTGGTACTTTAAACTTGAGAGAGATGATTTAGGGTATCGGGGGAAGAAAGTTTTAAGCAGTGAAGCACTCAAGAGAAAACAAAGCATACAATTTGGAAAATTTGCAGCCTGATAATGTGATAGAAAAGAAAACTTCATTTTCTGAGGAGAAATTCAAGTCAGCTGCAGAAATTTACATAAGTAACAAGGAGCCGAATATTAATTAATAAGACAATGAAGAAATGTCTCCAGGGCATGTCAGAGACCTTCAGGGGCAGTCCCTCCCATCACAGGCCTTTAGGCCTAGGAGGGAAAATTGGTTTCTTGGGTCAGGCCCAGGGCCCCTTGCTATATAGCAGCCTTGGGACATGGTGCCCTGCATTCCAGCTACTTCAGCTTCAGCCATGGCTAAAAGAGGCAAATGTAGAGCTCAGGTCATTGCTATTGAAGGTGCAAGCCTCAAGCCCTGGCAGCTTACATGTGGTGTTGGGCCTGCAGGTGCACAGAAGTCAAGAATTAAGGTTTGGGAACTTTCACCTAGATTTCAGAGGCTGTATGAAAAAGCCTGAATGTCCAGACAGAAGTTTGCTGCAGGGGTGGAACCCTCATAGAGAACCTCTGCTAGGGCAGTGTGGAAAGGAAATGTGGGGTTGGAGCCCCCGCACAAAGTCCCCACTGGGACACTGCCTAGTGGAGCTGTGAGAAGAGGGCCACCATCCTCCAGACCCTAGAATGTTAGATGGACTGATAGCCTGCACTGTGCCCCTAAAAAAGCTGCAGACACTCCACTCAATGCCAGCCTGTAAAGGCAGCCAGGAGTTGGGGTGTATGCTGCAAAACTACAGGGGTGAAGCTGACCAATGTGGGAGCCCACCTCTTGTATCAGCAAGGCCTGGATGTGAGACATGTAATCAGAGGAGATCATTCTGGAATTCTAAGGTTTAATGACTGCCCTATTGGATTTTGGACTTGCATGGGGCCTGTAGCCCCTTTGTTTTGGCCAATTTCTCTCACTTGGAATGGGTGTATTTACCTATGCCTGTATCCCCATTGTATCCAGGAAATAATTAACTGGCTTTTGCTTTTACAGGCTCATAGGCAGAAGGGACTTGCCTTGTCTCAGATGAGACTTTGGACTTGAACTTTTGAGTTAATGCTGGAATGAGTTAAGACTTTGGGGGACTGTTGGAAGGGCATGATTGTGTTTTGAAATGTGAGGACATGGGATTTGGGAGGGGCCGGGGTGGAATTGGATATGGTTTGGCTGTGTCCCCAACAAATCTCTTCAGCTGTAGTTCTCATATTCCCCATGTGTCGTGGGAGGGACCCAGTGGGTGGTAATTGAATCATGATGGCAGTTACCCTCATGCTTTTCTTGTCATAGTGATTTCTCATGAGAAGTGATGATTTTGTAAGGGGCTTTTCCTTTTTTTTTTGCTCAGTACTTCTAGCTGCTGCCATGTAAAGATGGACGTGTTTGCATTTCTTTCCACCATGATTGTAAGTTTCCTGAGGCCTCATTAGCCCTGCAGAAATGTGACTCAATTAAATCTCTTTCCTTTATAAATACCCAGTCTTTGGTATGTCTTTATTAGCAGTGTGAGAATGGACTAATAGAGGGTAAGACATTTTTCTGTAGATGTAGCTATATTGTTGATTGAGTTTCGTGCTTTGGCTTTGGTTCTGGGTGGACACAGTAATGGATTCTTTATATGATTTATTCTGCTGTAATCTCTCAGTGGTATCTGCAAGTTCGTTATTGGCTTAGGCTGTTATTGTTTTTGGAAGGTGTGGTATGAATTTTGGGGGATGGAAAAAGCCTTACAGAGAGGTCCTCAGGCTTCTAGGTGGCATATGTGGGCACTGTCACTGGCAGCAGTGTCCCTGGGTAGGCTAGCTGTTGCTCCCCTGGGTGGCACATGTGGGCATCAGTGGTGGCAGTGGTGTGCATGCATGTAGTTGCCAATGACAGCAGGTATGGGCACATGCACAATTGCTGCCAGCAGTGGTAACCTGTGCAGGCTGATCCTCATGTTCCTGGGCAACAGTCATGGGCATGTAATGACCCTACCACTGGAGGGCATGAGGTTGCTATTACCAGCACTGGGTCCCAGCATGTGGCTTGCAGGTTGTGGGAAGTGGTTACTTTGGTTCCTTATATCCTGGGAGCAGCTTCCCTCATGTGCTGGACTGCCTGTTCCCCAGGATGTAGTGTATTGTATGTACCAGGAATGTGGCTGCATTGCTGGGTTCAGCTGGCACTGTGACTCTGCAGCTCTCTGAGTGGATGTGAGGGGATTCTGGCAGGGCTCTAGGAATGTGGTGATGCAGGGGCTCTTGGTTTTGAGGGCAGAAAGTAGTCTAGTGGGAGTCTACTCTCAAAATAGCACTGTGCTGCAGCAGCATGGGTCCTAGATATGGGGAGGTCACAGTGTGAATTTCCTCTCTGGACTAATGGAGTCACATGAGTTCCAGGGAGTTCTCTACTATGAGGACTGAGGGGATCTTCCATACCTAGGACTGCAGGGAATGTGCACTGCTAGGGATCTCCTGCTGCATTATCTCCACAATGGAATGTTTTTCTTCTCTCAGAGTCAATCCCAGCTGGCTGCTTTGTCTCCCTCTATTTGCTGCCATTTTTAAGTTTTTGTATCTCAGAAAATCATTTTCACTTTCTTGCTAAATTCCAGTGTTTTCCCTTAGAACACTACTCCACATGTTATTATCTACTTCCTGTTTTAGTACCTCTTTGTGGAATAGGTGAGCGCTGGGCATCTCTAGTCAGTTATCTTGATGATGTCTTTCTCTAGTTGCAGTATTTTAAACATTTTCTAAAAGAAGAATATAGCCACGTTACATCAAAAGTGCCCTTCAGAGAGTCTGGTATTTTATATTGCCTGAAGTTTCATATAACCATCAAAATATCCATATATATGTATACATACATATATACACACACATATACATATATATACACATACATACAAACACACAAACACATATATTGACTCATTTTTTCAGAAATATTTCAGAAAAAGGGAACTGTGTGTGGAGACCTTGCCTGGCTTATTCAAAACTAAATACCTACAAAAGTGTTTGAATTGTAATATTTTGAATATTTGCCAAAATAATGATCAAATGAATGAATAATGAATGAATGAATGAAACAAGTATAAGCATACATGAGTTTGAAATTCAGGGTAAAATTTAAGGCTGAAGACAAATCTATGAATCATGGGTATGTAGATAGGTATACAGTGAGCCCTTTATATCCCCGGGTTTTACATCTATGGATTCAACCAACAGCAGATTGAAAATATCTTAAAATCCATCTGGGCTGAACGTGTACAGACTTTCTTCCTGTCATTATTTTCTAAACAACACTATATAACAACTATTTACATAGCATTTACATTTCATTGGTAATATAAGTAATCTAAAGATTATTTAAAGAATATAGGAAGATGTGCATTGTTTATGTGCAAATACTACACTACTTTATATAAGAGACTTGAGCCTTTGCAGATTTTGGCATCCCTGGGAAGTCCTAGAACCAATCCCCAAGAAATATCAGCCAGGATGAGATTACCATGAGATATAGTGTATTAAGTACAAAGTTACAAAAAAGAAACATAAGAACAATACATCCCTGAAATACACCATATTTACAAGTTCAAAAAAAAGGGAAGGATTCATAAAATGGAACTCAGAAGAACACATCAATAAAGCAGGAAGAAAATCAGGAATCCATAATATCACATAAGTCAAGGGAATTTACTGTTTAAAGAAGGAGGTGCTGTTCAATTTTTCTGAGTGATTCTGAGAGAGCATGTAAGATGAGAAGAGACAAAGGGCTTTTGTTCTTTGTAATAGGAGGTCAGTGGTGATATATACATGAACAGCTTCAGTGGAGTTCCAGGGGCACAAGTTCAGCAAAGAAAAGAAATTCAGAAACTTGAAATGGATTACAGCCAACTATTTGAGTTTTCGTGTGAAAAGTGACAAGAAATAGGGCAGTACCTGAAGGCAGATAGGAGGTCAAGAGAAGCTTCTAAAAATATAGATTGCAGATATAGAACATGTTGTAAGTTAATGGGAATTATTTCTTGATTTTACAATAATTAAAATTTTTAAGTCAAATGAAGCTGGAAGAAGTAATTTTATTTAATAAATGCTAATTAATAAAGAACATTAAATTCTTCTACTTTGTTACAAAAAGAAAATTGAGAAGTGAATGGATAGTGGAACACACCAGCCATTAGCACAGATAGTTGTAAAAGACGGAAAAACAAATATCATGCTACGGACATAAATAACTTAATGGATAAATTGGACTTTTTCTTTTATTATCTTGCATAATAATCTATAATCTATTCAAAGATACTGGAAGCAACAAGACAATGAAGTGATGTGACCAATCTAAAAATATTTTTCCTCTAAATATGCTATCACATATTTTATATCTGACCACAACAGCATGTGCATAGATCTATGCTAGCCTAATTATAGTGCAATTAACGATTATTGACTTCTAGCACTAAATTATAAGAATTCCTATACCAGAAGATTCATTTTTTATGATTATTTGTATTTATTTCTTTATTTTAGGATTAAGAATGTGGTCTCTGGGGTTCTAGTATCTTGATTCTAATTCTACTGTATAGTCTTGCTTAAGTTTTTTAACTTCCTTAAGCCTCAATTTGATTTATTTTAAAATGGACATAATATTAACATATACATAGTATGATTTTCCAAGGTATATCATGACACATAAGAGTCAAGTTTTTAGTTCATATAGTAAGCACTCAATAAATTTGGCTATTATTGTTATGTTTCAGGAACCATGATAGTGTTTGGTACATAGAGGACACTGGAAATAGTTTTCTTAACTGAACAAGTGACTAGAATAAAGGAATTAATGAATGACATCAGAGCCGAAATCCCAAACCGTAAATCATAAAAGGATCAGACAGCAAAGGTAAGGATAGTGTTTCTTAAACAGCTGTGTCAGTATGTCCATGATCCTGAGAGGAGAAGGGAAAGTCTTGGTTGACTAAAGTGATGATTCTGAACTGTGAATAGACTCAAGAATATCACTGTTTTGCTTAATCTATTTTTGATATCTAGTTTAGGGCCAAGAAGGAATATGTGTTCTTGATAATGACAATGGATATGTATATTGATCATAGCAAGACATATAAGATAGCTGCTTGGCCAGAAAAGGAGGAGAGAGCTGAGCCTGGGGACCTGGTTATGAGCAGGTGGTTTGTGTAGGTGGCTTTGGTACTTGGTTTAAAATATAGCTGGTTCCTGGGATAGAAAGACAAAAATACTCTTAAGAGAGATTGCATAAAATTTGGCCACCAATGAAATCTAGGTGCTTATTTATTATTTTGACATATTATGGTCTTTTAAAGAGGAAATTTATACATTGTCTGTATTTATAATATAAAATGACTTGATCAGAAATAGTAAATAGAACAGCTGATTTTTAAAAATGCTACTAATTCAAGTTCTAGAGAAAATTAATAATTTTAATAATAATAACTAAATTTTTAATAATATCCTTGTTTTCTCTGTAATGAAGTGCATAAATTTAGTGATTCATGATAAAGTCACCTGCATTTTCCTCCAAGAAATTTAACTTCCAATTCTATGGGGAGTTTTCAGTAACAGAACAAACACTCAAATTCTCCAGTGTTTACAAACTGTTATGGAATCTTGGTACTCTCTTAGGATTTTTGTCCCTGACAAGCAATTAAGATTAGATTTTGAGAATAAATTGTGTCAAATGAGTGGATACAGAAAGAGTGGTTCTGACAAAAAATAATAAAGCATCATGACAGAGATAGATAGGAAGGCTTACACTAAACACAAATAGTTAAGAAATTTTGAAAACAAACCTACTTTTACTACCTGCAGCATATATTTGATAGATTCACCTGAGGATACAAAACCAGTGAATTTATCTCTGGGCTTACCCTCGAACAACAAAAAAGGAGCGAATTTCCATTTCCACAAGAAACATTATGAAGTCTCCTTGTGATTTCCCTTATTTTTTCTATATCATAACAACTTATTCTTTGATCTTAGTTGGATAATATCCTTGTGATTGTCATTTGTTCTTTTAAAAAATGCACCTCTGTACACATGAGTAGTTGAGTATAAACATCTGGAGCCAGATTGCACATTTAAACTATGGATCAATATTCCTCCAGAAGTGGTAAAGACTTTGTGTGTTCTAAAGTAGTAAGAAAAAAGAAGTACCTTTCTGTTATTATCCAGTAGCTCACAGGAATGTGAGCACAAATTATTCTAAGTAAATAACAGCATTCAGAGCACACTGTGCAATAACACGGCATGATAATGGATACCATTTGCTGGTTTCTATTGGTTTTCTTCTCAATAGCTATGAAGTCGGTTGGGATTTGGTAAATGATATTTGTCTCACACTGAGAAAATGTGTATTCCCTCAAACTGCTGTTTCTCATGTAGTGCTTATGTATTTATATGAATATTACTGTTAGGAAAAATCCTGCATTACCTAGTGCACTCAGCCCCTCTTTCTGTAGTAGCAGTAGTTGTTCTTGTTTTGTGGCAGAGAGTTGATTGTTGTTTACTTGTTTAATTTTGTCAACATATTTTGAAATATGAATTTTAGGAAAATAAAGTAAAAATGAGTTGTGACAATTCAAACTTTAATTAGGGGCCTTAAATTTTACATTCATATATGTAAATGTTTGCATTATTATTTTGTAAATATTTGAATATTTAATCATGTAGCTGTATATCACTATTTGTTTTTTAGGTTTTAAAGTAATCAGGGATAACTTTATGGGATTATGTGAACTTCTTTTCGATTAGTATTTATTTATTTATTTGGTTTGTATTTATTTATTTATTTGGTTTTTATTTATTTATTTATTATTTTTTTTTGAGACGGAGTCTTGCTCTGTCGCCCAGGGTGGAGTGCAGTGGTGCCATCTCGGCTCACTGCAAGCTCCGCCTCCCAGGTTCACACCATTCTCCTGCCTCAGCCTCCCAAGTAGCTGGGACTACAGTGACTGGCTAATGTTTTTTTTTTTTTTAGTAGAGATGGGGTTTCACCGTGTTAGCCAGGATGCTCTCGATCTCCTGAACTCGTGATCTGCCCACCTCGGCCTCCCAAAGTGCTGGGATTACATGCATGAGCCACCACACCCGGCCTTGAATAGTACTTATTTAGACTAAAACTATGGTAGTTACAAAATAAAATCCAGTGTGTATAATAGGTTATGTTTTTTTAAAAATCTATTATAATTTTACAAAGTAAATTAAGACTTGGGAACATAACGAAGAAGGAAGCACCCAAAGACAAACTAGGTCTATTTTTTCAGGAAAAGATAAATTTATTTCATCTTCCTAACATCTCTTATATTTTTCATAAGCAATCTGGAACCCTTCCACTGCCGCTTTTCTTGTTTTGTTTTATATCTCACCTTTGGGGTATTGACAACTTATTTTGAGTAAGCAGATGTTCATATGATTATTCCTCCCTATCCATGTGCTCCATCTTCCCTCTTTATAATGTGTAGACCCAGCTCATTCTTCACCTGTCATAGTATGCGATTCCTTGCCCTCTGCTTCTCCCTATCTCTGAATTGCAGTGCCCTAATTTTTTCCTGCCTCCCATACTGCCCTAATTTTTCACAACTTATTGCACTGTCCTGTTTCTTTGGATTCAAATCCTTTTGTCCTTCATCAGTCTTTTCACTCAAATGTGTATGTACATGGACAAATTTATTTTGGGATCAAAAATTGAAAAGAACAGAAAATGTCTACAAGGACACAAAGAAATATAATGTGTACTGGTTTTCTCCTTGTTTTTCTCAACATTTCTCCAATTATATTATGGAAACAAAAACACTAGACTCAGACAGCTTTCAATAAAGCATAGTAACTTTAGAAATATTTAGAATATGAAAGGAAGCCATGAAGTATAAAGAAAAAAAGCTATGCTTTGTATTTACTATTTTCTAGGCCAGGAGGCCACAATGTCAAAAAATTAATTCACTGTATTTCTATCACTTTTTAAAGAAAATTCTGGTCAACTACATTTAAAAATCATAAAGACTACTTTTAAATAGTTGAAGACTTAAGTTTTAAAAATATGTATATATTAATATTTAGCAACTGTTTTTTTAAATTTTGACATTGAATAAAATACTAAGTTTAAGATGATGAGGGAAGCTTTGGTAAGGAAAATTAAAAACCTACTGAATTTAAATTCTAGAATTTTAGATTTTAATATAAGACTAGTGGTTATTTGAACATAAATAGAAAAAAAAATGAGTTCCTAGTCAGCAAAGTGATTTACACAAGTTACATGAAAAGTTTTCTAGAATAACTAGAGCTTTAGAGCCTCCTCACTCCAGGGTATGTTCTTTGGAATAAAGTGCTTGTTTGAATTTCATTTGCCATCTGTGTGACTTATATCCCAGAAAACACACACAAAAAAACAAAAACAAATAAGAAATAATAATACCAGTCAGTGCTCACATTTTAATTCTATATTAAACATAATAGATGGATTGACATTTTTGAGCAGTGATATGATCAGTGAAATCATTCTTAATATGTTGATCAGACCATATCCAATATTCTGGATCATGGATCTGTAAATTTTTTCAGTAAAGAGCCAGATAGTATAAAGTATATGACTTTGTAGACTCTATGGTTTCTGTTGGCAACTACTCAACTGGGCCATTGCTGCACTAAAGCAGGCACGCATAAAACTTAAGCGTGTGAGTATGTTTTAAACGGCACTCAAATATTGATTTCATATAATTTTCATGTGTCACAAAATACTCTCTTTCTTTAGCAATTAAAATTGTAAAAATCATCATTAGCTCATGGACTATGCAAAAATAGGTCACGGAGCACATTGGTGCACTACACCACTCTTTGCTTGTCTTGAGTGAAACACAATCATAATGTTGATAAACATAGAAATAAGGTTGGAAACCTCAATGGTGTCATCCACTAAAAATGTAGTAGTCTTTAAAGAAACTTCAAGACCAGCTGGGCACAATGACATGTTCCTATAGTCCCAGGTACATGGGAGGCTGAAGTGGGAGGATCCCTTGAGTCCAGGAGTTCAAGGATATAGTGTGCTATGACCACACCTATAAATAGACTACACTGCTGCCTGGGCAACATAGTGAGACTCTATCTCTTACTAAATGAATGACTGGATGAATGAATGAATGAATGAATGAAATTTAAAAAATAAAAAATTCCGGACCAATTTTGTTCTTTAAAAATATCTAGAGTATAGGTAAGGAAGATTCACTCAGCAAGCACACACAATGTACCAGGCACCCCCTGGACACATTTCAGATACATGAGCAGATTTAATCACCATAATATGTGAGATGAATTAACAATGATAAGGCTAATAGGAAGGGGCTAACTAACTTACCCAGGAACACAAAACTATTAGGTGATTAAACCCAGAGTTCTAATCCAAGCCTTTGGATTCCGAAGCCTCAGTTTTTTCCACTTTCCCTTATTATAATAAAGTTCATGTTAAATAAGGAAAATGTATGCAGTTTGATTCCTCAGTAATATGTGATACCCCTTCAAACAAGTTTGAGATCAATTAGTGGTGACAGCATTTCAGATATCATTATGCAGAAAAGGCTGCTGAGAAATTCCCCTGGAAAGAACATAAAAGCTCAGGGAACAGATGAAAGTACAAGCGTAGCCAAATCTACTCAATAAAACTTGACTTTGTCTTTTTTTTATGTTTAAGCAGATGCAGGCCACAGGGTGGTCTGAGTTCAAAATTGATGCTTACTCCAAATGAAGAGCAGTCTTTAGTAGTGAAGGAATCCCTTGCATATCTACAGGACCTTGTTTATGAAAGCAGAGAACCACTGTTCTAGCAAACTGGCAAAAACTTACATTTCCCTAGTTTTGCTGGCTCTGCAAAACATTGTGCACAGCTGTACTCAAACCTATTAGCTCAACCTTTCAGAAAATTCTCTCACAGAAATTGCTTAGAGGTTCATAGCCTGACAGTTGCTGTGTGTTTTGAGAGCTTTACCTGTCGGAAGCTGGCTCAGCATTCTTTCGCTTAATTGGTCTGTAGAGACTGGTCATTTTAGATGAAGAAGTTCCACACCTCGGAGAGAATGACATCTATCTCAGCCCATAATCAGCTAATTTGGAGAATGGGAATACAGCTAGCTCTGGGGGATGCTTACCCTCCACTCTATGTTGAGACAGGGTGAAAGGACTGTAGAAAGCACATCAAGCAATGTAAAATTAAGGGGAAACTGGGAATAGAGAAAAACAGTGTTCAAAATATAAAAAGTGTATTACTTCAAAATCTAGGATACAGTCACCTGTGTGTATATACAAATTTTGAAATTTAAAAAGGAATATCTAATTTTGATTTCAGATTGCCAAATAATGACATTTCACATTTAGTTATAGCTTTGTCTATCACACAAGCTGTTTCTAAGATCAATGAATTTTGTAGTGGAAAGGATCAAAAGAATAGAGTAACTTGGGCCTTGAATCATGAGGGTGTGCCAGATAATGCTTTAGGGAGCAAAGAAGCAAACAGCATATTCATTTCTTCCAAGTAATTTACTTAGAAGGCAGTTTAGCCTACTGGTTAAAAGCTTGCAGCTTGGTGCATAGCAACCCAGACTTATGCCTGGGCTTGCCATCTTCTAGCAATGTCATTTTGGGCAACTTAACTTCTCAGTACTTCTGTATCTTCAACCTAAAAATCAAATTCAATTGACTTATCTTTTATTCTTATCCTTAAAGCTTTAAAATGTAACATTTAAATCTTACTATTTTGAATTAAAAGTCAGGACCATCCTTAAAACATTCTGGTGGCAAATCATTAAGGATATGCCAAGATGACTGATACAATTATAATTTCTCTTGAATGTTATAAAAAGCTCCTATTACTCTCTAGGTGCTTATTGAAGAGTCCAGGAATCATCACATTGTTCTATCTTATTTAAAAATGAACACTCTCTTTAAAAAATAAGAACAATAAAAGTTATATACTTTCACAAATAAGAAAACACCAACAAGAGCTATGTAAAATATGCGACTGTTTTCTTCAATTTTTACTTTAGAAAACATTATAAAAGCACATGGACACCCTAAAATGACACTGAGAGAGATAATTCATGGTCATTATAAATTCAGCCTGAACCATTAGAAGTAAAATAGCCAGATATATTTATAAAATTATAGCACATAAGAAAGTAATGATGATCATCATTTCAGATTAATAATGTGGAAAAAATAATGCAATATAATATGGCAAATATGAAACAGGAAGATTCAGGACATACTCGATTAAGCTGAACATTTGAGTATTTAAAAGGGAGAACAGATGGCTTAGGAAAATGTCTGGAATATTATTTAATTGGCACACAAACTTCATTGTATTTTATCATGTGTATAAATAGGAATGATTTAGAAATATAAAAATATTTAGTTTGATATAAATTATTATAAAAATGTTTATATTTGTTTAAGTGGTACAAGGTGACCTGATTTTATCAAATACAAAATAATGTAACAACACTAAAAAAATAAAAAATTCTATGGAAAATGTTGTTTTCATATTTCTTTACTAATTTAATAAATGGTTCCAATTAAGAATTCTTAAATCAGTAATGAAATATCTTAATAGTCACTATATTTAGATTAATGTATGAGAAATCATTAGACCTCAAAGCAAAAATTATACAGGATAAAGTTAAACAGGCAAGGAAGACTTTATTTTAATTTATTGCAATGCAGTGTGGAAAGGGGTGGACATAGGCCATTTATGGTTGTTAATTGGTGTTACCCAAATGAAAAGTAAACTTTCTGATATTTTCATAACTAGACGTAGTCTTACAACTTAGAATATGTCACCCATTGAAGTCAGATTCCTACCCTACCACAGAGGCTAGGAGGTAGAGGTGCTGTCTTCCTTGATGATGATTATATATCAAAGGGATGGCTCCCAGGTCCTGGTGAGACAGTCCTGGGTGGTAAATCTGACAAGAGGGTTTTATAAAGATCTGCATTTCAAGGACACAGAGAAGAAATCTGTAATTACAAGTTTTCTAAAGGAAAGGGAAGTCAGGGACTATGGTAAGGAAGAAGCTTCTCTAAAACATAGTCAAACTGAGCCCATCTTGGCAGCCTAGATACTATGAAACCATCACTACAAAAGTGACAGTTTTCTTCAGGAACCCGTTATTGATCTAAATATAGGTACACTGTTAGGAAAAGCACCACAAATTAATAGCAACTCAGAGAATATGTTAGAGAATGAAGGCAAGGCAAAAAGGAGCTTGTAGACAGGGCCAGGCTGGTGGTGGACTCCAGGAGTCAGTTCTGATTAGGAAATGAACCAGTAGCTCAATACATTAGAGTTAGACATAGCTCAGAAAACAAAAATTTAAAACACTTTAAAGGCAGTAGATTAACCAGAGATAGATAAATATGGAATTAGAAGATCTGAAACTTACATGCAGAGGCATTCAATAATCCGCACACACCCTTGCAATGATTTTTGTTTCATTAATAGTAGGTGCTACTAGAATCTCTGTGTCTTTCGAGGGAACTCTGTGGGCTATACTCATACCTGTGGTTGCCCAGACCTTAAGGAATCATTCACATACTAGGAAGCATTTAATTTTCTGGTAATGACTGAAATGTTGCTTTTTTGGCTGGACCTGGGCCTCCCAATGTCTTCTTCCTCTCCCCCTCCTTTTGTAACCCTCCTTAGAGACTATAAAAACGAGACTGAAAAATAAAGTGCCCTGTGCTGTGTAATCTCACTTATCAAAATGATTATTCCACAGTGAATTAGTTTCCCAAATTGGCTACACATCAAAATGGCATTCAGGATTTGTAATTGTTAGAGTAGGTAGTTAGGCAGACATAAGCAGGGCAGGGGAGGAACCCCCAGGAATGTCAGGCAAATGTCAGGTGATGGTCAGGCAGTTGTTAAACTGTCTCTCTGAAATAATAATTGGTCACAGCCAGTGACAGGGGAAGACAGTCTTCCAATAGATAGAATACACCTGGAGCTGGATCTGCAGCTTCCCAGTAAGAACTAAAGAGATGGGCTAGCAGGCTCAAGCATGAATACTAAGAGGCAAAATGGCAGATGCATGACCTTCCTCTGTGGGTGTTCAACCAATAAAGGAAAATTGCCCCTAGAGAGCATGAGCACAACCTCAGTAAACACACTGTGTATGTGTCACACTCCAAAATGCTGACCAACACTGTGCATGCAGCAGTTGAGCAACATCCTGCCCCAGAGGAAGAACCAAGAGAGGAGAAAAGAAAATCATGGAGTCATGCCAATGTATGAAACTCCAAGTCAAGAAATGAATGGGGCACTTGAGTCCTCAGAAATAACACCACACATCTACAACCATCTGATCTTTGACAAACCTGACACAAACAAGCAATGGGGAAAAGATTCCCTATTCAATAAATGGTGTTGGGAAAAGTGGCTAGCCATATGCAGAAAACTGAAACTGGACCCCTTCCTTACACCTTATACAAAAATCAACTCGAGATGAATCAAAGACTTAAACATAAGACCTAGGACCACAAAATTCCTAGAAGAAAACCTGGGCAATACCATTCAGGACATAGGCATGGGCAAAGACTTCATGTCTAAAACACCAAAGCAATGGCAACAAAAGCCAAAATTGACAAATGGGATCTAATTAAACTAAAGGGTTTCTGCACAGCAAAAGAAACTATCATCAGAGTGAGCAGGCAACCTACAGAATGGGAGAAGATTTTTTGCAATCTATTCATCTGACAAAGGGCTAATATCCAGAATCTATAAAGAACTTAAATTCACAAGAAAAAACAAACAACGGCATCAAAAAGTGGGCAAAGGGTATGAACAGACACTTCTTGAAAGAAGACATTTATGCAGCCAACAGACATATGAAAAAAATGCTTATTATCACTGGTCATTAGAGAAATGCAAATCAAAACCACAATGAGATACCATCTCACGCCAGTTAGAATGGCAATCATTAAAAAGTCAGGAAACAACAGATGCTGGAGAGGATGTGGAGAAATAGGGCTTTTACACAGTTGTTGGGAGTGTAAATTAGTTCAACCATTGTGGAAGTCAGTGTGGTGATTCCTCAACTATCTAGAACTAGAAATACCATTTGACCCAGCAATCTCATTACTGGGTATATACCCAAAGGATTATAAATCATGCTGCTATAAAGACACAGGCACACGTATGTTTATTGTGGCACTATTCACAATAGCAAAGACTTGGAACCAACCCAAATGTTCATCAATAATAGACTGGATAAAGAAAATGTGGCACATATACACCATAGAATACTATGCAGCCATAAAAAAGGATGAGTTCATGTCCTTTGCAGGGCCATGGATGAAGCTGGAAACCATCATTCTCAGCAAACTATCACAAGAACAGAATACCAAACACTGCATGTTTTCACTCATAAGTGGGAGTTGAACAATGAGAACACATAGACGTAGGGAGGGGAACATCACACACCAGGGCCTGTTGGGAGGTAGGGGGCTAGGGGAGGAAAAACATTAGGAGAAATACTTAATATAGGTGACGGGTTGATGGGTGCAGCAAACCACCATGGCACGCATATACCTATGTAATAAAACTGCACGTTCTTCACATGTACCCCATAACTTAAAGTGTAATAAAAATAAATAAATAAAGATGGATCTTTCACAGAGAAGTTTTGAAAATGACTGATCTAAGTAACATTATGTAAAATGATAGGAAAACTCTAAGTTAAATAAAAAGAAACAAGTTTATTTCTTGCAGGACTTTACAAACTCCTTAAAATGGAAATTCACAGTGTGAATCTCCAGATAACAGTTAATAGAATGGTTTATTTTCTTTTGGGTATACACCCAGTAATGGGATTTCTGGGTCGAATAGTAACTTTAAGTTCCTTGAGAAATCTCCAGGCTGCTTTCCACAGTGGCTGGACTAATTTACATTCCCACCAACAGGATAAAAGCATTCATTTTTGTCCACAGCCTCATCAGCATCTGCTGTTTTTTGAGTTTTTGATAGCAGTCAACCTGACTGGTGTGAGATGGTATCTCATATATACCGTTGAATACTACACAGTCAAAAAAAAAAAAAAAAACACCAATAAAATCTTATCCTTTGCAGCAACATGAATGGAACCAGTGGCCATAATCCTAAGGGAGTTAATGCAAGACCTAAAAACCAAATACCACATAGCCTCATTTACAAATGGAAGCTAAGGCCAGGTGCGGTGCCTCACACCTGTAATCCCAGCACTTCGAAAGGCCAAGGTGGGTGGATCACAAGGTCAGGAGTTCAAGACCAGCCTGGCTAATATGGTACAACCCCATCTCTACTAAAAATGCAAAAATTAACTGGGCATGGTGGCTGGCACCTGTAATCCCAGCTACTCTGGAGGCTGAGGCAGGAGAAGCGCTTGTACCCAGGAGGCAGAGGTCGTAGCAAGCTGAGATCACACCACTGTACTCCAGCCTGGGCAACAGAGCGAGACTCCACGTCAAAAAAAAAACAAAAAAAGAAAGCTAAATATTGATTAGCACAGATAGACATAAATACAGGAACAATAGACACTGGACTACTAGAGTAGGAAGGGAAGGAGGAGGGTGAGTTAAAAAAACTACCTTTCAGGTACTATGCTCACTTCCTGGATGATGGGATTCATATCCCAAACCTCAGCATCATTTAGTATGTCCATGTAGCAAACATGGAGAAGGACCCCCATATCTAAAATTCAAGTTGATTTTTTTTGAAAAGTTGAGTAGACAGTGTTTCTAAATTTATTTGAACACAGTTTGTTTTTTTTCTTATTCAGCATCTCATGATCTCTTGTAACTAAAATTCTTCAGAACTCATGGAAAACACTTTTTCAAAAATAATTAATGGATGCATAAGAAATGCCGTTTTAGTTAGCACATACACATGCAGTAAGCATCTTCCAGAAAATCTCTAAGTGCTCAATTTTCTAGAGAAAGAGTAAATTAAGTACTAGGAAAGGAAATATTCTATTCAGTTAACTAAACAGTACGTAAGGTATAAAAATACACAAGAAGAAACTAAATATGATTACCTTGTACCTTTAAATTCAATAAATATAGGCTTGTTGAAGACTTACTATGTGTTAGTTTTTATTCTTAGGTAGCATCTATTCCAAGAGCAAAAATTGAAGTAATAAACATGAGGGAAACCCAATTGCTAATGCAAGATATTCTGTGTTTTATTTCAGAGGCAGTTTTATGTGCAAAATATTTGAAAATGTATTTTCTTTGATTTTTATAACTTTGAAGAGTCCTAGAAGATGATAAACTCTATTTTTTTCATGAGACTAGAAACAAATTGACTTCAATATATTTCACATATTTAATAGGATAGAAACAAACACAATACCTTATGTAAGAGAAGGCTGTGCAGTACTATAGCCTATTGAAAAAGGATATTTCCAGCCCTGCCTGAAGAGCCTGAAGGTACTTTTTAATCTCAGAACAATTCTCTGAAGTACCAGCTTGTTTATTTGATTCGCCTGTCTGTTATCTACTAGTGAACCAAATAATTCTGCATTTCTTACTCATGGCCCTAATTCTTTAGAGAGCTTTCTAGGGGTCAGACCCATGCCTTACTGTCTCAGTTTACTCAGGCTGCTCTAACAAAGGCCCATGAACTGGATGGCTTTTAAAAAATAGAAATATATTTTTTACAGTTCTGAAGGCTGGAAGTCCAAGATCAGAGGGCAGCCTGATCAGGTTCTAGAGAGGACTCTCTTTTTTCAGGTTACAGATTGCCGTCTTCCCATTGTATCCTCACATAGCAGAAGAGGGCAGAGAGCTCTCTGGGATATCTTTTATAATGGCACTAATCCTACCCATGAGGGTTCCACCCTCATGACCTAATTGTTTCCCAAAGGCACCACCTCCTAATATCATTGTACTAGGGTTAGGATTTCAACATTTGTTTCTGAGTGGGGACACAACCATTCAGTCCATTGTACTTACTAAATTTCAAATCTCTAAAGTAATAACACTGAACATCTATGATATTTGTTTTAAAAAATATGCATGCAAATTAGAGTCTCCAGAGCATCTAAATGCATATGTTACAAATGCTCTAATAATGAGATTTTGCATATTTAATATGAAGAGAAAAAACAAACACAAATAAAAACTGTGAAATTACAGTCAAGTCAGGGCAATATATATTGTGCATTACAGATGAACATTATCATTGAATCTATTACCTTTCAATATTTAGCTATCCCTGTGGATTATACTACTTTGGTAAGGTTTCATGAAAAAGGAATTTGAAGTGGGGATTGAAAGAGAAACAGGGCTGACAGAAAAGTATTTTAAGCAGGGAGAATATAGATTCAAAGGTGGAGAAAAATGCATGGCACATTGAAGGCATAGCCGGTGGGCCAGCAAGCTCCTTAATTGATATAGAAAAACAATAGAAAATACTTTTACCTAGAAATTATCTAAGGTTGTCCAGAGATTAATTGTAAGTTATCATAAATATTAAGCTAAGCTGAATAGATGTCATATTATAAGCAGTTCCGTATCACTGAAGGTATTTATTTAAGAAGGTCAAAGTAGAATTTTAGGAAATTTAATCTGACTGCTATGTGAATCTTGGCATTGGAGAAACAATACTAAGAGACCATACAAAAGTCAATTTGTAAGAGGCATCAGTTACTAAAACTAAAACTTATTACTGGTCAGGGAGGTGAAGCAGAATTGTTCTTATCAGAGATGCTGCAAGTATTGGCGCTATTAACAGCTAAAAACTGTGATAGCTCGGTGGATGGGAAGTCAGTAGACAGAAGAGTGTTAAATTTATTTTCAAAGCATCAAGCCTATCCATGTAATAGACTCTCTGATGGAATTTTTACAAAACACTGTAAGAGATGCCCACTAGTAGATACTAAAATAGACATCTGTATAGATGTTTATACAGACAAGTAGATGTTTATATAGACAAGGACGTAAAAGTGGGACAATATCTTACAAATATTGTCTACTCTGTATGGAGAGGAGCAGAAAATTAGAGAAAAGATTATAATAAAAATTTAACATTTAAAATCAAGTGTAAGCACTGTACTTGAAGACGTGACAATGAGTAGTATATCTGAATGAATAAGGGAAGACTAAAAATTTCAAGTAGGTCTAGAACTGAATTTTTATATGAATCCACATTGAATGGGTGAGAACTATATAAGTTTATTCAGCTAATGAGACAGACAAAAATGCAAGTAAGAGGAGCTCTAGAAAAATATAATGCAAAAGCACAAGTGAAAACTAGAATACAAACCAAATCATGTATAACATACACAAGTGATAGCTATGCAAAAATAAGAAAGGAATCCATGTGTCAAATGCAAATAAAGCTTGAAAATCTGAAACCATGTAATTTTCTGTCCATGTGTTAAACAACATTGGAACCAGATATATTTCCTGGTCCCTATGTTAAACAATTCTTGGAAGAAGCATAATTTCCTGTTCTTTGCTAAGCAACACTGAGAGCAACAAAAATAACTCCAATGCTTACTGAAGGAAATACCAGTTCCTAGAAGGTAAGAAACCAAAACAATTGAACAGCTTACTTATGGATCATTTAAAGATCTTCATCTTGCTGTACCCTTCATCCAAACAATTGTCATAATAGTAGCCCATCTACTTTCCAACCCTGTAACAGCCATCTCAAAATTCTTCAACTCAAGCCTTCAAACTGCAACTAAACCATGCCCATATTTTCCATTTTGAAACACTTCTAAGATTTTTGTTGAGATACTGCTCTACTTTGCTTCAATAAGTCTAATAAGCTTTGTTACGTCTTATCAAAAGGTTGTTCTGGTTGTCTTTTTGGAAATAAACAATTGATTATTGATGAAGAAGCAAAAAAAAAAAATGAGAACATTCATATTCATTAACCTAATGAGTACTTACATGGTGCCTACTAAATGCCAGGTGGATAGAGTAGCACATGATAAAGTCTGTCCTCTTATGGACAGACATTGGAATTGGGAACTAATTATGAAATAGTAAGTAGATGAATAAACAAGATAACGATTACAAATGCTAGGAAAAAAATAAAATAGTGTAACGAGATAGAATTGCTTGTTGGAACTAATTTAGATTAATAGTACAGAAAGGCTTCTCTGGGGAGGTGAAATTTGAGGACAAGAACAGGGTCAGGGAAACTTAAAATAAAATAAGATGCTACAATTGCAGATTTATAGTTCTATTATAAAGCCTGACAACAATGACAATGACCACAAAGAAGGAGGAGGAGGAGGAGGCAGCCAAAATGTCTAATGTGAAAACTGTGTCAGCTCCATTATATGCATCTTTTAATACTTTAAACAACTTTAAGAGATAAGTATTGTTAATACAGCCACTTTATAAAAGAAATAATGGAAATTTGTGTGGTTTAGTAGTTAATCAGGTTATGTAATTAGTGAATGGTAGAACCCAGATCTGCCTAATTAAAAAGCCTACCTTCTTAAGTTAGATACTATAATATCAAGAGTTCATTAACATATAGAGAATATAGAAAATTATTGCCCAGTTCTATAAATATGTCTTCTATACCAGACTCTTCCTCTAGTTTTTGTAGGTTTTGTTTGACAGGTTAAAGAAAGTGAAAATTTATTCGTTTATTAGTTTTATTACATAACAGGTAGATAAAGAAAACCTATACAAATTTGGAACAATGTGTAAACACCTTTCCTTTATTAGGAATTTTTTGTCATATATCTCTGACCAATCAAGTATTTTTTAAAATGCTACATTCACTTTTTAAAAATTGACACCAGACTGTAATTTCCAGAGTATATGTAAAGACACTGGCTCTACTGACAAGATACATTTTGCCATTCATAACGTGTGGTGGCTGTAGGGAGATTGAAAACTTCTGTCAGGGATACTAGTAAACATATTCTGGAGTATTCTTTTCAGTTTGCTTTTGTCTTACACTGAAAACTGATTATGGCAACTTTTGCCTTAGGGGCTGTGTGGAGCAGTGTGTTCATTGATTAAAGAAACTAAAGATGTATCAAGACAGAGTGAAACACAAATAAGGAGTTTCAAAGGCATCTAAACATGAGATTTCTTCAGGGCACACACACTGTCTTAAGCTTCTAAACTTCACATAAAATGTCTTTATATAATCTCAACCTCATTTAATTTTTAGAAGGTAAAATCAGTCTTTGCAGGCTGCAATAAAAATGGAAGTTTTTCAAATCTATATTGAACAAAGAAAGAATATCCTAGTAAGAATAAAGCAAAAATTTTACTTGGTTTTACAAATACATATAAATATGACTAATTGCCATATCTTTGTTTTATCTTTCAATGTAGATGACTGAGTTTGCTTATTACCAGAGAATATTGAGTAAAAAATTTGTTCTTAAATACTCCACTCAAGACTGAGACAACCAATCTTTCCCTCATGTCTTATCAAAATTACAGACTTTAACTAAAAATGACTTCATCAGTATTGCACATCTCCATTACCATTGATTTTGATATAATATATACATATAGAATAACAGTCCTCTGGATTTAACGTTATATCATGTACTATCTTTGTAGTTATGAGCAAAGGTGAACTTTTTATGTTAGATGTCATATCCTAATACACCTATGAGCACGGAACCCCTAAACAGGTTAATGATGTAATGTGATTTAGTGGTTTTCTCTGGGTACGTCTCCCACCTTCTAGAGTGGATGTATCAGCAAAGCCCTCCAATATGCTAGGCATTTCTTGCTCATTTAGACCAATTAGCATAATATTATTGATTAATGAGTCATTTTAATGTTCTGTGGGACATCCAGATGGTCCATATCACTTTGGACAATGTTATGATACATAACCAAATAATTGACATAGTTCTAGAGCTAAGCTATAAATGTGTATTGTTTTCTGTTCTATGTGAATATGAATATAAACTGTTCACCAAACCGATGTCTTCATACTATGTCTTGGAGATCATGTAAATCTGCTGTAACAAATATATCACATTTGATATAGAGTGAGAATTTGGTGCCACTAAATTGAATTTGTGAAAATCTGCTGTCACTAAAGATTTAGAGCTTTACTGGAGGATCCAGCCTGGTGAGTTATGTGTTGACATCATAGGAATCCTCAGCTTTGTATGTACTTAAGGGTGGCATTATTTTAATAATCCCTTCCCACAACTCCAGAACACAATTTCTTTTTTATTTACTATCTTGACTCCTGAAGGGGTTGTTTTTGAGGCTATCACTTGACTTTCACCACAGTGATAGCCTTATGCCACAGGACAATCATGCAGTAGGTGGTGTGAGTGATTGTGTCAAATCACAAGTATGGTTACACCGATTATATATGTGGTATATTTGTTTTCCATTGCTGTATCAGAAATTATACCAAACTTAGTGTTTAAAATAATACACATGTATTATCTCACAGTTATGAAGGGTTAGAATTTCAGAAACAACTTAGCTCAAGTTTTTGTTCATGGTCTCCTAAGGCTGCAATCAAGGTGTAAGTCATACTACATTCTCATCTAAAGGCTTGCCTGAGGAGGGATCCATTTGCAAGCTCTCCAGGTTGTTTGCAAAATTCATTTCTTTATGGTTTAAAACTGAGGTCCCTGTTTTCTTTCTGGTCATTGGCCAGGGACACTCTTATCACTTCTTGGCCACCTCATAAGCCCTCTTATAACATTGCAGTATACTTCTGCAAAGCTGGCAGGAGTTTCCCTCTCTCTACTCTGACAGAGTGGGAGCAATATCCTATTGCCTTTGCTCCACAGCATAACCTAATGAAAGGAGCGACAGCTCATCACTTTGGTAATATTATTTTAGTTAAGTTCAAGTCACAGGTTTCACTTGCGCTCAAGGGGAAGAGATTCCATGAGAGTAACTCACTGGGGTCATCTTACGGTATATCTACCACATTTGAAGACCAGGTAAATCCCCCTTGCCCTGCACAGGATAGTAAATATACCTTAAGGAAGTGGCCTCTGTATTGTTTTCTAGCAAATAGTGAGTGATAATCAGGAGGATTAGGGTGATTAGGGTGTCACAGATATAGTCTATTACTGGATATCACACATGGGAGATAATGAGGTAAGCAATTATAACCATATCTCCTCTCCTCTGTGCCCATCTTGAATAAAACAGAGATAAATATGAGAGTAAGAGGTAAACTTTTACCAATTTTTCTTGTGAAAAACCGCTTAGAGAAAAGTTGTTTAGTTTTAATGCCATACGTACTTTCTGACACTATTTGAATTGAATTTAGCCCATCTCAAAAGTTACCCTGCTATGCTTACTGCAGGCCAGTGGGGCTCAGCAGCACACGTTCTCTCTTCAGGCAAGCAGGAAGCACTGCACATGTCCAGTTTGCTCTCCCAACTCACCAATAAGTTAATGCACCCCTTTCCTTTTGGTACTAATTGATTAAGGGTACATAGCAGGAAGATAAGCCAGGAAGATGAGTTATCAAATATCGGTTCTTTAAGATTAATAAGTGTTTCACCTAATATTCAGTCATGAGTAGAATCAGACAGATATAGATTTGGAAGTTAACACAATTATAACTAATGTTTATTTTTCATGTTGGTCAAGTTGTGTAATTATTCTGTGTTTTGGTTTCCTCCAGCCAAAATGGCAATAATAATAAATATATTTATTTCATGGAATTTTATTGTATTAATTAACCGTAATGCATATAAAAATACATGTCAAGAATAGTGAGTGCTCAAAAGGTTGACAAGTAGTTATTATTATCGCAGGTGTATAAACATGTTTTTAATTTGTAATCTCTTTTTCTTTCTATAATGAAACAGTGTGTGCTTCTGGATCCATATCTTGGACACATTTCATTTTCTTTTCTTTCTTATCATTATCTTTCCTCTAAGTGAGAATGTGGTGAAAAAGATTAGGCATCATATTTTGCTCATTCTCTCTGAGAGCTCAAGTAGTATCATTGCTATGAGACAGGCAGACACATTAAGGCTAGATTCTGAGCATCTCTGTTCAACTTCCAAGTATCTGATCCTGAAGAGTGCTATATCATTTGCAATCTGTCTTGTTAAAACAAGTTCTCCATCTTCCCTTATATAACCTCTTGCGTTTCCTGTTATGCCAAAGACACATGATTCTTCCTTTCTTTCATTTCAGAAACCTAAATTCATCTTTGGCTCCAATTGCTTCTCTTCCTATTTTGGGATAATTTTTGTATTTAACCTATCAATTCTTCTCATCTTCTTAGATCTATTTATATTTTTATTTTATTCTCAATGTCTCAGCCATAGTTCATCCCTTCACTGGCTGTTTATCTTTCTCGGGCTATTGCAAAATTTTCTAGCTTGTGAACTTGACACTCATCTCTTCTTGTTTCAGCAGTTTCTCTATCATTATCAGGATAACATTTGTAAAACACAATTGAAATCATACTAAACTAATGTAAGACCATCAGATTCATCCCAATTATAATAAAATAAGTATCATACTCTCATCTGACACTTGGTATTTTTCATAATCTAGCATATCATTAATTCAAGTTTATCACCTGATTTTTTCTTAAGCAAATTCTACACTAGAAATAACACAAGTTCTAATGTGTTATGCTTTTTCCAACACCTTCCTTCTTTCGTGAAGCGTGCTCTTAAGTCAGCTTTTCCTAATGGCTTTTCCTTTGAGTCAGCATAACATTCATTGGTATCGCACTAGGCATTGGACACATATAATTGTATCTGTTTCCTATTATAAGAAATGAAGAAAATATCATTCATTTTACAAATGGTATAATGTATGCAAATTACCAAATATTGTGCTTTTAAAATTTTAAATAGTGAAAAAAGTAACTTTCCTTATTATTTTTAACAATTACGTATATGCTTACTGATAACAATGAAGATGATATGAGTGATGAGGATATTGAAGAACAGAAGAATACAAAGAGGTAAAAAAATAAAAAAGAGGAGAAATATAATTATTGATTTATGTATCAGCTAAAATAAGTTTCCTTTGCCCTTTATATTTTGTGCGCACAAATTTTCTATACTCTTCAGACTAAGATGTTTATTGCTGAAGGATGAATAGAGTTGTTTTATATTTAAATATGTGTGGCATTTGCAACAAGAGGATAAATTAATATGTATCAAGATTATCGAATAAAATATATTTTAGAAGGACAAATGGTTTCAATATGTCAGCTATAGTCTATGAATCAATATGAATGCTAAGAATAAAATCATCTATAATATATTTTCAGCTTCTTTTTTAAGGATTCTCAGGTTATAATTTGTGGGAGGTAGCATCATTAGAAATTTAACAGTAGTAATTTATGTTAAAAGAAAAGATTTATGATAGGTATATTTTTATTCATGAAATAAGATAAATTGAAATTATCCATCACTACTGTCTAGAAGAGTTTGGTTTATTACAATTTATTTTATAGAGTATTCTGTAGGAAATAGAGTTGGCTAGCTTACGTTTTATTATTAGATTCACATCATTTTTATTCCATAAATATCAGCTGCCAAAAACTTAATGTTATGGGAGAGAAAATCAAAACCTATTCAGAAAAAAACTTTTTATTTTAGTATTTGCTACTATTTTTGTAGTTAAAGTCAAATTCTGAAAATCCATTAAGCAAACGCAGATCTGAATTATTCTCTTTATTGTTAAAAATCACTTTATAATACTAAATTTCGGCATCATAGAATGTTATTTATTCTTTCATCCATTTAATCAAGCACTTTTGAACATCTATAATATACCTGAAATTCTTCCAGGAACTGTTAACAAAAACAGCAACTAAAAAATGCACATTAATTACGATTCAGCTATATTTGAGGAGGCTGTGTTCTATTCGGTTAGAAACATGAAAAACAAACACACAGAAATACCCAAACATACGCACACACACTGCATATGTGGTATGGTCAATGCGTGTGCACTGTGCAATGCACTGAGAACTCTTCTGATTCTTGCAACACAACATGAAATCTTCCAAAGACAAAAAGTAGAGACGGTCATTCTGAGCGGGAATAATCTGACGTTCAAAGACACAAGAATCTGAATGTCCCTGAGATAGTCTAAGGGATGCATGATATTCCACATGGCTAGAGATAATGCTTGATTTGGGGATAAATGAAAGAAAGAAGAAGTGTTCAGATTTGGAATAGTCCATGGCAGAAACAAATTTTGGGACTTCTAATTTCCCCCAATATACAGTGTTAGTTATATACTGAGTATTATCATCTGTATTTAGAAATAATATTATGAAACTCATTTGACTTACCTCCCACTGGGTCCCTCCCATGACACGTGGGGATTATGAGAACTACAATTCAAGATGAAATTTGGATGGGGACACACTCAAACCATATCAAATGAAATTGAGATAACATATTTAATTTATACCAGAATGTTGGCTATGTATCACACATAGCTATATAATATGTGCTAGTACAATTTATATAATTATAAACCAAAGATGTTCTCTTGGCAAAAGCAACACAATTATTGTTTTAGAAAAATGAAAGAAAAATCATCAGTGATGAAAGAAGTGTGTGTGGAAGGAGGAGATATTCAGGAAGACAACTTGAAAAACTCCTGATAAAGTTTGGTGAGAAATAATATAAAATAAACATAAAAACACCACAGTCTAAACAAAGATGTGACATGTTCAGGACATATGCAGGAGGAATTGATAGGAGCAGAAAGAACCAATTATTCCCTTGAGCTAAGTGAATGATAATGTTCTTTAAGCCTAAATATTTTGAGGGTGACAGCCATAATATTACTTTATTAATACTTTAAAATTATTCATTAGCATATATAAAATGATTTATTATAAAAAGAACAACACAATTTATATTGTTCTTGGTTGAATATAGTATGTTATTTAACCTTTGCAAAGAACCTCCAAAATAACTTCTATTATTAACTCCATTCTAAAAATACAAAAATTAATGCTTAATTAGCTAGTAAGTGATGCAACCTAGAGCTTAAACTGAAGTCTGTCGTATTTTCAGAGCCTGAATTCTTAACACTCATTTTGCTGTATTGGTATTTAGGCACCATTCAAATTGTTTAATGATGGTTTTAAAATTCAAAGGCTAAAAGATTTAAATCCTAATTGATTTATGTTTCTGTTCACTGATCTATAAAGCTCTGTTGAACCAGATTACATTTCTACAGTCTAACTTTTTATATAAAAGTGTTTTTAAATATAAGAAGTTGTCAAAAACTTCAAGTTAAAAATATTTTTTGTTTTCATTGTATTTATCGATAATTCTTTTCCTTATGAATTAATGTTGCTTTTTTATGGACTTCTTTGACTACTTTATGTTTACAGTCTCATTGTTGCATGTCTCATTTTTTGACTTCTTAAAATTAGAGAGACTTCAAAGCACTGTCATTCTTCAGTAGGTGACCTTCCTTCTGAGGGACATTGCCCTGAAACATTCCTGGCATCCCCTAGCATCTTGGAGAACTTGACAACTTTAGAAGTAGTTACTTGGAGTGCCAGTCATAATTTATTTGGCTGGAAATTCTGATGTCAGACAAGATTAGGTACAAGAGGGCAAAAATTATCTGCCTTTACAGTTTGCATTTTGGTGAATTAGCTAAAGAGCAAGAATGTCAACAAATGATGTGACTTATCTATCTTTATACCTATGTCATATTAGAGAAAATGTAGACTACTAATGTGTGATTTATAGAAATAAATTTTTAGGAATATTTTACCTTGAATTGTCCTTGATTTCAGTTTGTTCACAGCGCACAACATGTACATTATCTTATATAGCTACAGATATATCCTGTTATTATATTAAATTTATTATGTAAACAGACTATTAATATATACTACAATTACAACAGAAGCATCAAAGAGGTATGGCTATATTAAGACAAACTCACTCATTCTGTGGTAATTTGGTTTGGCTGTGTCTCCACCAAAAATCTCATCTTGAATTGTAATCCCCTTAATCCATATACTCCCCACATGCCAAGGGAGAAATCAGGTGGAGGTAATTGAATCATGGGGTTGGTTTTCCCCATGCCGCTCTCATGACAGTGAGTGATTTCTCACGAGATCTGATGGTTTCATAAGTGTTTGATAGTTCCTCCTGCATATATTCTCCTTCCTGCTGCCTTGTGAAGAAAGTGCCTTGCTTCCCTTTGCCTTCCTGAGGCCTCCCCAGCCATACTGAACTGTGAGTCAATTAAACCCTTTTCCTTTGTAAATTACCCAGTCGTGGGCAGTTCTTTACAGCAGTGTGAAAATGAACTAATACATGTGAGAAAGCATGGATTACTCTATCCTCACTCAGGAGAAAATGTTAGAGATTGTGAGGTGGTTTCTAATAGTTTGCACGTCGTGCGTCCACTAGCTCCCCTTTTCATGCACACACTACTCCCTCCCCCAAGCCTCCAGAAACTCAAGATAGATTCACAAAAAAACAGTTTTTAAAATGAAGTCATGTCAGAAGCGATGATAAAATTCTTATTAAAATAATATATAGAAGTAATGGTAATTGGCACATACTCAGCATCCTCTGATAGTCTACTATGTGGCCATATCCTTAAGATGATTTAATCACCCTTCCTTTCACCAGAGCATCTCAAGTCAGTGAGCCCCATCTGTCAGTGGAACATCAAGCAAACTGACAGTTTGACATTTTTCCCTGGAGTCTGCGCTTGAAATAAGATGAAAACTAGAGCTCAGTTGGGGATGAGAATGAAAACTTCAAGGATAGAAAAGACTAGAGGATCTCTTGGTTAGGAGAAGAGAGATAATAGGTCAACAGAGTGGACACTGGAGATACAAAGAGCCATGCACAGGCCTATTATTCAGAACCTATCTTGCTCTCCCTCTCTTTCTTTCTCACTCTGTGTTTCTTCATCTCCCTCTCCTCTTTTGAGAGGAAGTACAGAATTGTGTTTTAGACCATGCAACTATGAAGTAAAACTACCTGTATTTGTATTCCAATTTCACTGCTTCTACTTGACTCAGTTTTCCTCTCCATAGAATGCCCCAGTTCAAATTTTTACCCTAGCCTAGTATTGGGGGTTTCTGAGCATTCATGAGAAGTACTCTAAAATTTCTACTAGGATAATTCATTAAGATAGGAAGTAGTGCTGTCTGTTGTTTTTTAAGAAAATAAGAAAGATAACTTTAAGAAAATAGACACCCAGAATATTAAATTCCACAGGATCTGAAATTACATAGAGGTGAGCAACCCTAAATAACCCCCAATATGCTCTGGAATTTGGCAGTCCTCTTTTCTCTTACAACAACCTGCCTTTGTTCTCAAACTTCCATCACTAATACCATTTTTGGAATCCATAAGGTGACCATTTTTACTTTTTCCAAATTGGAAGAGTTTTGAGTATAAAAGGGTACATTGTCAACAGTTACACTGGCCCAACTGTGACTATTAACTATCCTACCTTTATTGTGAGATGTCACCATGGGGTTAAGTCTCTCTCTCCAAATATATTTGTTAAAACAAAAGTATTATACATGTAAGGACCACCTATGACATGGTTTGGCTGTGTCCCCACCCAAATCTCACATTGAATTGTAATAATCTCCCCCATGTCAAGGGTGGTTCCTGGTGGAGATAATTGAATCATGTGACTGGTTTCCCCCATACTGTTCATGTGGTCGTGAATACGTCTCACAAGATCTGATGGTTCTATACATTGGATTGTCCCTGCACAAGCCGTCTTGCTGCCCATGTAAGATGTACCTTTGCTCTTCTTTCATCTTCTGCTATGATTGTGAGGCCTTCCAGCCATGTGGAACTGTGAGTCCATTAAACCTCTTTCCTTTATAAATTGCCCAGTCTCAGGTGTGTCTTTATTAGCAGCATGAGGACAGACTAATACAATGTAATTAGCTCACTTGTTTATATAACTCATTAGATTGAATCATCAATGAGTAGGACTTCAAAGAACCAAACTATGGAATGAGTAAGACTTAGTTTGGAGGAGAGGGATTTGATGAAAATAAAAGTGGTGATGTCAGAAGATGGTAAATTCATGTAAAATGTTTATGTGAGAGATTCTGAAATAAAGGCTGCAGCCAGGGATTATGATAAGGAAGAGGAGGTGAGGGAATAATCGTGAAATAAGAGAGCCTGAAATCAGCCTTGAACCACTACACATTTTAGCCTAGGGAAGTTCCTGGTTTTGGTGGACAACTCTGACCAAGATCTTTCCCTGGGGCAGGGCCTCACCCTAAGGACACTTCCAAATACATGCATCTCAGAATCAGTGTTTGAATGAGTTCTTTCCTAAGTGGGTTAACTCATTTGTATTTTATATAATACATTTTAGGTCAGGTCTGAGGAACTCAAATTGCTTTCCTCATTTAAACTGCCTTCAGGCATGTACTCATCTGTATTTCCTGATAAACTGTACACATCCCATAGCCTTATTTAGGGACCAATTTTTTTTTAAATAACTTGGTTTAAAATAATGATGAATTAGAGAGAGAGAGAGTTTTTTTTTTCACATATTTTACTTGAAACTGAAATGAGACAATCTGAATGCTAATTCCAAATTAGGGGAAAAAAATAAAGTAACATAATAGGAATTAGAAACAGTGTAGGAATGGTGATAGAATTTTGTATATTTTTGGACTATAGACCTTGTATCTATTAAGAATGCTCTAAGAAAGATTATACCTCACCAGTTATATGGGAAAGGAAGGTTTTATTTATACTACTGTAGATGGAGAGAGAGATTAACTTCAAAGATTAAATTCAACTCCACTGAAACAAAAGGCAGGATGATTTTTAAACACTGAGTGAGTTCATAAAAAAGGGCTGCATTATGTTAGGGCAAGTTTGTTTAATGTAATTAGGCCATTAGGCTCCTACATTTCTACAGAGACCAGGAGATAGAGGCCCTATCTTTCTTGATTATTACATTTCAAAGAGATAGCTCTTGGGGCCTTGAGAAAGATATTTCTGAGTTTTGGAATATTTACATCTCAAAGAGACAGGAAAGGAATTTTTAATTGGAAGTTTTTTTAAAGAAAATGATCTAAGAAAAAGGAGATCAGGAACATTAGCCAGGAACTAGGGAAATTTTAAGTTGTCTTTAGTCAGTCGGTAGTGTGTTTAAACAGTAAACTGTCTGTAGGCCAATGTTACCTCCCCTTTCCTCTCTGATGAAGTAGAAAAGTAAAAGGATGAGGCAGGGACAACAAATGTAAATAATCTTCTAGTCACATACTCGATTAAGGAACTATTAGCATTTTTATACTATTTTAACTCTCTCCACATTTTTTGGCCATCTTCTAGAATAGCCTTCTTAAACAAGCTCCTAAATCAGTCTCTTCCTCACCCTACTTGTATCCCGAATTTCAGTCATATTCCTTGCTCTTTATTAGCAAGGCTTCTGTGCTTATGAATGAATATGAAAAATGAAGACACATTACGGTGAGTCTCTCACAATAAAGCTATTTGTTTGTCATAAAAAGCAGACAAACATATATAATTAAAGTGAAAGGAATAGTACTACTACAGAAAAGGAGCCTAGCATAGCTATTCACAAAGGGATTACAAAGATAAATTTGCATATTGTTCAGACTTTGAAGACTACAATAAATACTTAATTCTTCAATGCCCAGACACTGATGAACATCCAAAAGCATCAAGACAATTCAGGAAAACGTGATCTCACTAAATAAGTCACCAGGGCCCAATCCTAGAGATACAGAGATATGTGATATCTTAGATAATTCAAAACAGCTATTTTGAGGAAGCTCAGTGAAATCCCAGATAACACAGAGAAAGAATTTAAAACCCTATCAGATAAATGTAACAAAGAGATTAAAATAATTTTTAAAAATCAGTGAGAAATTCTGGAGCTAAGGCTGGACACGGTGCCACATGCCTGTAATCCCAGCACTTTGGGAGGTCAAGGCGGATGAAATACCTGAGGTCAGCAGTTCAAGACTAGCCTGACTAACATGGTGAAAACTCATCTCTACTAAAAATACAAAAATTAGCCAGGCATGGTGGCATGCACCTGCAGTCCCAGCTACTCGAGAGGCTGAGACAGGAGAATCACTTGAACCTGGGAAGCAGAGGTTGCAGTGAGTCAAGATTGCACCACTGCATGCCAGCCTGGCTGAGGGAGTAAGATGCTGTAGAAAGAAAGAAGGAAGGAAGGAAAGAAAGGAAGGAAGGAAGGAAAGAAAGAAAAAGAAAGAAAGAAAGAGAAAGAAAGAAAAGGGAAAGGGAAAGAAGAAATTCTGGAGTTGAGAAGTGCAATTGACATACTGAAGAATGCATCAGAGTTCCTTAATGGTATAATTGGTCAAGCAGGATAAAGAAATAGTGAGCTTGAAGATGGGCTATTTGAAAATACATAGAGGTGACAAAAGGAAAAAAAATTAAAAAGAATGAGGCTTGCCTGCAGGATCTAAAAAACAAGTGTCAAAAGGGAAATCAAAGAGTTATCGTCCTTAAAGAGGAGGTAGAAAGAGAGAGATGGGGACAGAAGTTTATTTAAAGAAATAGTAACACAGAACTTTCCAAACCTAGAGAAAGATAACAATATTCAAGTAGAAGAAAGTTATAAAATACCAAGCAGATTTGATCCAAATAAGACCACCTCAAAATATTTAATAATGGAACTTTCTAAAAGTAATGGATAAAGAAAGGATCCTTCCTTTAGGATTCTAAAGGAGCAAGAGAAAACCAGCAAGAGAAAAGAAACAAAAAGCACATAAACGAGCTCCAATATATCTGGTGGCACATTTTTTAGTGGAAACCTACTGTACTCATTTTCACACTGCTATAAAGAACTACCTTGCCGGGCGCGATGGCTCACGCCTGTAATCCCAGCACTTTGGGAGGCTGAGGTGGGTGGATCACGAGGTCAGGAGATCGAGACCATCCTGGCTAACACGGTGAAACCCCGTCTCTACTAAAAATACAAAAAATTAGCCGGGCACGGTGGTGGGCGCCTGTAGTCCCAGCTACTCAGGAGGCTGAGGCAGGAGAATGGCGTGAACCCGGCAGGCGGAGCTTGCAGTGAGCCAAGATAGCGCCATTGCACTCCGGCCTGGGTGAAAGAGCGAGATTCAGTCTCAAAAAAAAAAAAAAAAAACAACTACCTTAGACTTGGTAATTTGTAAAGAAAAGAGGTTTAATTGACTCACAGTTCCGCATGGCTGGGAAAGTCTCAGGAAACTTACAATCATGATGGAAGGTAAAGATGAAGCAAAGCACATTTAATTTGATGACAGGAGAGACAGACAGTGGAATTGCCATACACTTCTAAACCATCAGACCTCGTGAGAACTCACTCACTATCATGAGAACAGCATGGGGAAACCACCCCCATGATCCAATCGCTTCCCACCAGGTACCTCCCATGACACATAGGAATTGCAATTCAAGATGATATTTGGTGGGGAAACAGAGCCAAACCATATTATTCTGACCTTGACTCCCCTGAATTTCCTTCTCACATTACAAAACAAAATCATGTCTTCCCAGCAGTCCCCCCAAATCTTAACTCATTCTAGCATTAATCCAAAACTCCAAGTCCAAAGCCTTATCTGAGACAAGGCAAGTTCCTTTTGCCTATGAGCCTGTAACATCAAAAGCAAGTTAGTTAGTTCCAAGTTACAATGGGGGTACAGGCATTGGGTAAATGCTTTCATTCCAAATTGGAGAAATTGGCTAAAATGAAGGGGCTACATTCCCCATGCAAGTCCAAAATCCAACAGGGCAGTCATTAAATTTGAAACCTTCTAAATCATCTCCTTTGACTCTGTGACTCCTACCTGACAAGCAAGGAGAGTTGGGCATGACATATTTAAAGTGCTGAAAGAAAAATACTTTTATGCTAGAATAGTATATCCTATGAAAATATCTTTAAAACCTGAAGGACAAATAAGATTTTTCCAGATAGACAAAAGTTGAGGAATTTCATCAGCACCAGACCTGTCCTATAAGAAATGCTAAAGGGAGTTCATCAGTTGGAAAGAAAAGGGAATTAATAGCAATAGGAAATCATTTTAGTATAAATAAGTACATAGACATATTTGTCTATGTACATAAGTACATAGACAAATAAGTACAAGACACAGAATATTATAAAACTCTAACTGTGGTGTGTAAACTACTCATACTTTGAGTAGGAAACGCTAAAAGAGGAACCTATCAAAAAAAATAACTGGAATAACTTTTCAAGACTTAGGCAGTATAATAAGATATGAATAGAGACAAAAAAAAAGTTAAAGCTCAGGGGGAAGTTGTTAACAAGCACAATTTTGTGAGTTTACCCTTTGTTTGTTAGCTTGTTAATTTGTTTATGCAATCAGTGTTAAGTTGTCACCAGTTTAAATTAATGGTTTATAAGCTGTTATTTGCAAGCCTTAGAGTAACCTCATGTCAAAAAACATACATCAATTACACAAAAGATAAAAAGCAATAAAATAAAACATACCACCAGAGAAAATCATCTTCACTAAAAGGAAAACAGGAAGGAAGGAAAGAAGGAGAGAAAACCAGAAAACAAGTAACAAAACAGCAGGAGTAAGTTCTTATTTGTCAATAATAACATTGAATGAAAATGAACTAAACTCTGTATTCAAAAGATATACCATGGCTAAATGGATAAAAATAAGATCCAATGATCTCTTGCCTGCAGGAAATAGACCTCACTCATAAACATACACATAGAATGATGATAAAGGGATGGAAAAAGATATTCCATGTTAGTGGGAACCAAAACAGAGCAGAAGTAGCTATACTTCTATCAGACAAATAGATTTCAAGATAAAAATTATAAAAAAGGAAAAGAAGGTCATTAAACAATGAAAAAGTAGTCAATACATCAAAAGGATGTAACATTTATAAATGTATATTCACTGAACACTAGTGTGCTCAGATATATAAAGCAAATAATATCGGAGCTAGAGAGAGATAGATCCCAATATAATAATATTTGAAGATTTCGACACCCCGCTTTCAACATCGGACATATTATGCACACAGAAATCAACAAGGAAATATCAGACTTAATCTGCACTATAGACTCAACAGAACTAACAGATATTTACATACCATTACATCCAGTGGCTGTGGAATACACATACTTCTCCTCAGTACCTGAATCATTCTCAAGGATTGATTATATGTAAAGCCAGAAAACAAGTCTTTAAATATTCAAAAATAATTAAAATAATATCAAGCATCTTCTCTGACCACAAAGGAATAAAGCAAGAAATCAATAACAAGAGGAATTTTGGAAACTATGCAAACACATGAAAAGGAAACAATATGCTCTTAAATAAGCAATGGGTTAAGAAATTATGAAGAAAATTTAAAAATTTATCGAAACAAATGAAAATGGAAAGACAACATATTAAAACCTTTGGGATATAAGAAAGCAGTAATAATAGGAAAGGTTACATCAATAAAAGCCTAGCATTTCCACTGTTCTGATAAGAACAAAATGCCTGTGTGTATAAGCGACGAAGTATGTATTGTCTAATTTTAATAATCCTGCATACTAATTAAATGCATTTATAGTGCAAAATAAAAAAAGAGAAAAACTTCAAATAAACAACCTAAATATGCATCTCAACTAGAAAAGCAAGAACAAATCAAACCCAAAATTACTAGAAAAAAAGAAATAACAAATATGAGCAAATAAATGAAACAAAAATTTGTGTTTTTGAAAATATAAGCCAAATCAACATTTAGTCCATCTAACTAAGAAAAAATGAACACACAAATAAATAAAATCAGAAATGAAAAGGAGACACTGCAACTGATACTACAAAAATTCAAAAAATCATTAGAGATTACTGGGAGCAACTATAAGTCAATAAATTTAAAAACCTAGAAGAAATCGGTAAATTCCTAAACACATAAAACCTAACAAGATTAAACTACGAAGAAAATCAAAACTTGAAAATATTAATAACAAATAATGAGAATAAAGTTGTAATGAAAAGTCTCCAGGTTGGAAAAAAAAAAAGCTTGGATCCGTTGCATCCAGCGGCCTCACTGTTTAATTTTACCAGATATTTAAAGAAAAAATACAATTTTATTCAAACTATTTGGAAAAATAGAGGAGGAGAGAATACTTCCAAACTCGCTCTACAAGGCCATTATTACCCTGATATGCAAAACAAAAAAAAACATATCTAAAAAAAGATAAGAAAACTAAAGGCCAATATTCCTGATGAACATGATGCAAGAACATTTAACAAAATGGTAGAAAACCAAATTTGACATTGTGTTAAAAAGATCCTTCATTGTGATCAAGTTGGATTTATACCAGGGATGCAAAGATGTTTCAACATATGCAAATCAATCAATGTGATACTTCATATCAATAGAATGAAGGATAAAAATCATATGATCATTTCAATTAATACTGAGAACAAATTTCATAAAATTCAACATCCTTTCAGGATAAAATCCCTCAAAAATAGATATGGAAGGAATATACCTCAATACATTTAAGCCATATATGACAGATCCACAGCTAATACCATACTATAAGGAGAAAAACTGAAAATCTTTTCTCTAAGATCTGGAACAATACAAGGATGCCCACTTTCACCATTGTTATTCAACATATTACTAATGGTCCTAGCTAAGGCAGTCAGTCTAGAGAAAGAAACAAAAGGCATCCAGATTGGAAAGGAAGAAGTCTTATTACCCTTGTTTGCAAATGATGTGAGTGTATGTTTGAAAAAAAACCCCTGAAGACTCAACCCAAAAATTATTAGAAGTGATAAACTAAATTCAGTAAACTTGCAAGATATAAAATCAACGTACTAATATTAGTAGCATTTCTGTCTACTAACAGTGAACAATCTGCAAAAGAAATCAAGAAAGTAATTCCATTTATATTAGTCACAAATAAAATTAAATGCCTAGGAATAAACTTAACCAGACAAATGAAAATTCTCTACAACAAAAACTAGACACACACACACACAAACACAAACACATAGAAAGGAAATATTTTCCATGTTCATTGATTGGAAGAATCAGTGTTAAAATATCCATACTATACAAAGCAATCTTTAAATTCAATGCAATCCCTATTGAAATATCAATGACATTCTTAACAGAATTAGAAAAAAAATCATAAAATTTACACAGAAACACAAAAGAACCAAAGCCATCCTGAACAAATAGAACAAAACTAAAGGAATCACATTATCTAACTTCATTCACACTACACTACAGAGCTATTGTTACCAAAGTGGCATGGTGCTCTAATAAAAAAATACACATAGACCAATAGAATAGAATATAGAACTCAGAGATAAATCCATACATCTACAGTGAACTCATTTTCAACAAAGGTGCTGTGTTAGTCCATTTTCACACTGCACTGCCAGTAAAGACATACTTGAAACTGGAAAGAAAAAGGGTTTAATTGAACGTACAGTTCCACATGGCTGAGGAGACCTCAGAAGAATGGCGGGAGGCTAAAGGCACTTTTTACATGGCATTGGCAAGAGAAAATGAGGAAGATGCAAATGTGGAAATGCCTGATAAAACCACCAGATCTTGTGAGAGTTATTCACTACCATGAGAACAGTATGGGGGAAACTACCCCCATGATTCAAATTATCTCCCACAGGATCTCTCCCACAAAACACGGGAATTGTGGGAGTGGAACTCAAGATGAGATTTGGGTGGGAACACAGAGCCAGACCATATCAGTCTGCCCCAGGCCCCTCCAAATTTCATGTCCTCACGTTTCAAAACCAATCATGCCTTCCCAACAGTACCCCAAAGTCTTAACTCATTTCAGCATTAACCCAAAAGTCCACAGTCCAAAGTCTTATCGGAGACAAGGCAAGTCCCTTCCACTTATGAGCCTGTAAAATCAAAAGCAAGCTAGTTACTTCCTAAATACATTGGAGGTACAGGCATTGGGTAAATACAGTCATTCTAAATGGGAGAAATTGGCCAAAACAAAGTGATTACAGGGCCCACGCAAGTCTGAAATCCAGCGAGGCAGTCAAATTTTAAACCTCCAAAATGGCCTCCTTTTACTCCAGTTCTCATATCCAGGTCACGCTGATGTAAGTGGTGGGTTCTCATGGTCTTGGGCAGCTCTGCCCCTATGGCTTTGCAGGGTACAACCTCCCTCCCAGCTGCTTTCATGGGCTGCCATTGAGGGTGCGGCTTTTCCAGGAGAATGGTGCAAGCTGTCTGGATCTACCATTCTGGGGTCTGGAGGACGTTGGTGCTCTTCTCACAGCTCCACTAAGTGGTGTCACAGTAGGGACTCAGTGTTGGGGCTCTGACCCCACATTTCCCTTCTGCACTGTCCTAGCAGAGGTTCTCCATGAGCTCCCCATCCCTGCAACAAACTTCTGCCTGGGCCTCCAGGTGTTTCCATACATATTCTGAAATCTAGGCAAGGTTCTCAAACCTCAAATATTGACATGTGTGCACTTGTAGGATCAACACCACATGGAAGCTGCCAAGGCTTGGGGCTTGCACCCCCTGAAGCCATGGCCTGAACTCCGCATTGGCCCCTTTCAGCCATGGCTGGAGCCACTTCAACACAGGGCACCAAGTCCCTAGACTGCACACTGCACAGGGACCCTGGAACCAGCCCAAGAAACCATTTTCTCCTAGGCATCTGGGCCTGTGATGGGAGAGGCTGCCTTGAATGTCTCTGACATGCCCTGGATATATTTTCCCCATTGTCTTGAGGATTAACATTCAGCTCCTCATTACTTACCTAAATTTCTGCAGCTGGCTTGAATTTCTCCTCAGAAAATGGGTTTTTCTTTTCTGTCATATTGTCAGGCTGCAAATTTTCCAAATTTTTATGTTCTGCTTCCCTTATAAAAACTGAATGCTATTAACAGCACCGAAGTCACCTCTCAAATGCTTTGCTGCTTAGAAATTTCTTCTGCCGGCCGGGCGCAGTGATTCACGCCTGTAATCCCAGCAGTTTGGGAGACCGAGGCGGGCAGATCACGAGGTCAGGAGATCAAGACCATCCTGGCCAACACAGTGAAACCCTGTCTCTACTAAAAATACAAAAAATTAGCCGGGCGTGGTGGCGGGCACCTGTAGCCCAGCTACTCAGGAGGCTGAGGAAGGAGAATGGCATGAACCCGGGAAGCGGAGCTTGCAGTGAGCCGAGATCGCACCATTGCACTCCAGCCTGGGTGACAGAACGAGACTCCGTCTCAAAAAAAAAAAAAAGAAAAAAGAAAAGAAATTTCTTCTGCCAAATACCATAAATCATCTCTCTGAAGTTCAAAGTTCCACAAATCCCTAGGGCAGGGGCAAAATGCTGCCAATCTCTTTACTAAAACATAGGAAGAGTTACCTTTGCTCCAGTTTCCAACAAGTTCCTCATCTCCATCTGAGACCTCCTCAGCCTGCACCTTACTGTCCATATCATTATCAGGCTTCTGGTCAAAGTCATACAATGAGTCTCTAGGAAGTTCCAAACTTTCCCACATTTTTCTGTCTTCTTCTGAGCCCTCCAAACTGTTCCAACATCTGCCTGTTACCCAGTTCCAAAGTCGCTTCCACATTTCCAGGTATCTTTTCAGCAATGCCCCACTCTACAGATACCAATTTATTGTATTAGTTTAGCTTCATGCTGCTTGTAAAGACATACCCGAGACTGGGAAGAAGAGGTTTAATTGGACTTACAGTTCCACATGGCTGGGGAGGCCTCAGAATCATGGTGGGAGGTGAAGGGCACTTCTTACATGGTGGCAGCAAAGAAAATGAGGAAGATGCAAAAGCAGAAACGCCTGAAAAAACCGTCAGATCTCGTGAGACTTATTCGTTACCATGAGAACAGTATAGGGGAAACTGCCCGCATGATTCAAGTTATCTCCCACAAGTCCCTCCTACAACACATGGGAATTATGGGAGTACAATTCAAGATGAGATTTGGGTGGGGACACAGAGCCAAACCATACCATTACAACATACATTGGAAAAAGGCTAGCCTCTTAAATAAATGTTGCTGGGAAAACTGGATATCTATATGCAGAGAAATAGAAACTAGACCCCTATCTCTCACCATATACAAACATTACATTATAATGAATTGAAGACTTAGGTCTGAGACTTTAAACTATTAACTAGTAAAATAAGACATTGGAAAAACTCTCCAAGATATTGGATTGGGCAAAGATTTCTTGAGTAATACCCCACAAACAAAGGCAACCCAAGCAAATGTAGACAAATTGGATCACATCAAGTTAAAAAGCTTTGCACAGCAAAGCAAACAATCAGCAGAGTGAAAAGACAACTGATATAATGGGAGAAAATATTTTTGCAAGCTACCCATCTGGCAAGGGACTAATAACCAGAATATATAAGGAGCTCAAACAACTCTATAGGAAAAAGTTTAATAATTCAATTTAAAAATGGGCAAAATATTTGAATAGACATTTCTCAAAAGAAGAGATATAAATGGCAAACATGTATACGAAAATGTACTCAATAGCATTGATCAACAGGGAAATGAAAATCAAAACTACAATCAGATATTATCCTACCCTAGCTAAAAATGGCTTTTACCCAAAAGACAGGCAATAGCAAATGCTGGGATGTGCAGAAAAAGGTACTCTCATACACTGTTGGTGGGAATGTAAATTAGTACAAACACTATTGAGAACAGTTTGGAGGTTTCTCAGAAAACTACAAATACAACTGCCAGATGACCCAGCAGTCCCATTGCTAGGCATATATCCAATAGAAATTAAATCAGTATATTGAAGAGGTATCTGCACTCCCATGATTATTGCACCACTATTTCCAATAGTCAATATTTGGAATCAACCTAAGTTTCCATTAATAGATGAATGAATAAAGAAAATATAGTAAATATATATAATGAATGCTATTCAGCCATAGAAAGAATAAGATTTTGTCATTTGCAGTAGCATGGATGGATCTATAAGTCATTAGGTTAAGTGATGTAAGCCAGGCGTGAAAAGACAAACTTCACATATTCTCACTCATTTGTAAGAGCTAAAAATTAAAACAATTGAATTCATGGATGGACTGTAGAAGGATGGAACCCAATGCTTGGAAGTGTAATGGAGATTGGGGAATGGGGATGGTTAATGAGTACATAAATATATTTAGATAGAATGAATAGGAGCTAGTATTTGACAGCAGAATAGAGAGGCTATAGTCCATAATAATTTATTATACAATTAAAATAAGTAGAAGAGTAGTATAATTGGATTGTTTGTGATAAAAAGAAAGGATAAATGCTTGAGGTAATGGCTACCCCATTTACCTTGATGTGATTATTAAGCATTGTATGTCTTTATCAAAATATTTCATGTGCCTCATAAATATATACACCTACTCTGTACCCATACAAATTAAAAATAAAAACAAAAAAATAATTGAAACCATATAATTTCTGAGATAGGTTCTGGCAGGGATGAGGCTGGAGAAACAGATAGAAAGCATGCTATTCATATCACCACGTGTCAAATTAAGGAGTAACTTTCAGTTTAGGATCTGCCAGAGAAGGAGAAACCAATAAAACAGTAAGAAACCTAAATAATCCATTCTCAGGTGACTAATTTTCAATTACATCCCTAAAGTGGGAAAAACCTTTTACAACACGACTGAGATATAGATTCTTTTGTTATCACTATCATGAAGTTTCCACAGGGTATAGATGAAAAGGATAGGAGTAAGGATCAATGGTTAATGAATCAGGGCTGAATAAGTCGGGGAAGTTAGGCAGCCAGACTAAGATACTAAATAATAAATAGAGGAAAGGGGAGATGGTGCTTCCATTTCCTTAGTGGTGGAAGTTACAAGATAGAAGGTGTGGTTAGGACTAACCTCAGTCTCCCAAGAGAGGTTCAATTATTTAATGATCAGGAACTAATAATATTTGAGTCACAGGGGATGCTAAATACCAGAATGAGGGACTTTGTTTCAAATACCTTTGGATAGAAAATACGAAGTCAGATTTTAAAGGACATTAAAAGAATAGACAAACACAATCACAAGAGCTAAATTTATTTGATATCTATTACAGGACATACATTCCTTTAATTTTTTATGCATATTGAATTCTTTTATTCCTGCCATCACTCTAGGGAATAGGTAGTATTATTTCTTTCATTTTACTGTTTAGGGAATTTGGTACAGAGCTGATGAGCAACTTGCCCACGGTCATACAGGTAGCATGTTTTAGAGCTAGGATTTGAACACAAAGAGTTACATTAAAAACAATGTAGTTTTAAACATTATTTCTTGCTTCACATGGAAGAAATTTTGAACTACCTTTGTCTTTGTTAATGGAAACTCAAAAATATTAACATTTAAAAATGGCTTCACTCCCTTCAGTTGAAACAAAAGGATTTTTCTCCCTAAAATTGAAACCTGAAATATACATTCAACTTACCATGTGAGCCCTGTAGCTTGAAAAACTCTTTTACTCTGATCGTGTTTTAAGCATCTAGAGGTACATTCAAAATCATACGTGCACAAAATCTTTGTTTGCTTCTTGTTAAAATGAACATTGCAATAATGGATGGTTGCTAGTGGAAAATTTCAGAGTAGGAATGGAGGGCTGCTTACTAAACCATGCTCTCACATACATGATGGGATATACTGTGTTTTAGGAATTTACTCTCCTCTGTCACATATAGCAGTTGCTTGGGGTTATGTCAGTATATTATTAACGACGTTGCTGCAATAGCTGTAAGCATGAAGTGCACCTTGCTTTGCAATAAATTTTCTACACTCTGTGAGGTAGTCAGCAGTATAGTTGAACTGAGACTGATGGCAAAAAGACTGGCTTTGTAAACTGTGACTGTGACAGGCAATAAAACTAGAGCAAAGCTGCAGCTCATGGTACATGACATTTTCTAAAACAAAGAAAACGAAAAAAGATACAGTATTCAGAGACAACATTGAAAATGACATCTGGTGTACTTTGCAACCCCAGAGATTATCTTTGTTTCCTTTTTTTCCCCCTCTTCTTCCTCTTATCTTCCTATTTTTATTCGCCTTTTAAATGTGGTGCTTAAATCATCAGTTCATGTTTGAACACTGTTATGAAACCCAAAGAACACACGTATATTCCATACTTAAGGTTTTTAAATATAAAATTGACTTATAATTTTGACAGATTTTTGTCAGGTTTCTTCATTATAATTAATAGATTGGCAAGTAATACATCTTTAAGATTCTTGCTCAACATTCAAGCACTTTCTAAATCATGACTCATGTTTTCCTTTGTGATTTATTAATTAAGAGAAGGTGAATTTTTCTAAACTAAAAAAAGTCTATCTTTATTATCCATTGACATTGATTATACTAAACAATGTTAATTTGGGAAAATAATGAATAGAACAGTAAGTGTTAGTCACTTTTAAAATAAGGCAGCTTCTACAGGTCAGTTTTAACTTTAGAAAAATGTATGGTCTTTTTAGGAGGAGTAAAATAAAGGCTAATACTTAAAATGTCCCTTTTAACAGAGGAAATATGCAAAAAAGAAGCCTGAATGGTCCCACTCTTTCTCTTTGAAGAAGAGATATATAATTTAAAATTTCATAACCCTATTATATTGTCTTTGCCATCCCAGTTATAAGATGAAAATAATATGAATACTTTTTTTTTTTACTTATGTACTGGTATTTGTATTTTTATAAAAGAGTGTCCAACGTGTAATTTCTGAGTCAACATGTAGGGATGCATCTGTTAGATGCCATTGTTACTCTGCCAGTTGTTAATCTGAAGCTATTTGATTTCTTCTGTGGAATGATAGAGTCATGGAACTTTTAGGAATGGAGCAAATGTTCATAAGAGTTGACTTCCTTTGTTCTAAGAGAACATTTTGTAATGCTCTTTTCCTGCCAACATTTAAAACATTTCAAACATACAGCAAAGTTGAAAGAATTTTACAATGAACATCCATAAACCCACCACCTTGATTCAACCTATCATTAACATTTTATTATACTTGTTTTATTACATATCTGTGCATCTATCCAAGCCTCCAACCATCCATCAAACCAGCCGCATTAGTTTCCTAGCGCTGCTGTAACAAAGTACCATAAATTGGGTAAAATTTATGGTACTTTGTTGTAAATTGGTTAGCTTAAACAACAGACATTTCTTGTCTCATTTCTAGAGGCTAGAAGTCCAAATTTAAGAGGCCAGCAGAGTTGGTCCCTTCTGAGGGTTATGAGATGAGATCTGTTCCAGCATCTCCCACTGGCTGTAGATGGCTGCCTTTTCCCTGTGTCTCTTCACACAGTCTTCTCTCTAAGTTTCTCTCTGTGTCCAAATTTCTTCTTTTAACAAAGACACTAGTCACATTGGGTTTGAGCTTATCCTAATGATGTCATTTTAACTTGATTACCTGTGTAAAGACCGTATCTTCAAACAGTCACTTCTGAGGTACTAGAGGTTATAACTTCAACATATGGCAGGAGGTGTGGCGGGAGACAATTCAACCCATAAATCCAACTTCTTTTGTGATACATTTCAGGGTAATTTTTTAATTTTTATTTTTTCCATAAGTTACTGGGGTACAGGTGGTATTTGCTTGCATGAGTAAGTTCTTTAGTGGTAATTTGTGAGATTTTGGCTCACCTATCACCTGAGCAGTATACACTGAACCATATTTGTAGTCTCTTGTCCCTTGCCCCCCTCCCACACTTCCTCCCAAGTCCCCAAAGTCCATTGTATCATTCTTATGCTTTTGCGTCCTCATAGCTTAGTTCCCACATATCAGTGAGAACATAGGATGTTTGGTTTTCCATTCCTGAGTTTTTTCACTTGGAGTAATAGTCTCCAGTCTCATCCAGGTCACTGCAAATGCTGTTAATTCTTTCCTTTTTAGGGCTGCATAGTATTCCATTATATATATATATGTGTGTGTGTGTGTGTATATATATGTGTATATATATGTATATATATAATGGTATATATAAATATATATATAATGGTGTATATATATATTATATATATACACACACCATTGGTGTATATATATATTATATATATATACACACACCATTGGTGTATATATATATAATATATATATATATATATACCATCGGTGTGTGTATATATATATATAATATATATATACCATTGGTGTGTGTGTATATATATATACACATATATATATATACACATATATATATATATATACCAGTTTGTGTATATATATATATATATACCAATGGTGTATATATATATACACCAGTTTGTATATATATATATACCAGTTTGGGTATATATATATATACCATTGGTATATATATATATATACCAGTTTGTGTGTGTATATATATATATATATATATATATATATACAGTGTATATATATATATATATACCATTGGTATATATATATATAGTGTGTATATATATATATATACAGTGTATATATATATACCAGTTTGTGTATATATATATATATATACAGTGTGTATATATATATAGTGTGTATATATATAGTGTATATATATACCAATGGTATATATATATATAGTGTATATATATATAGTGTATATATATATAGTGTATATATATATAGTGTATATATATATAGTGTATATATATAGTGTATATATATATAGTGTATATATATAGTGTATATATATATAGTGTATATATATAGTGTATATATATATAGTGTATATATATAGTGTATATATATATAGTGTATATATATAGTGTATATATATATAGTGTACATATATAGTGTATATATATATATACCATTGGTATATATATATAGTGTATATATATATAGTGTATATATATAGTGTGTATATATATATAGTGTGTATATCTATATATATATACCAGTTTGTGTATATCTATATATATATATATACCAGTTTGTGTATATCTATATATATATATCAGTTTGTGTATATCTATATATATATACCAGTTTGTGTATATATATATACCAATGGTATATATATATACCAGTTTCTTTATCCACTTGTTGATTGATGGGCATTTGGTTTGATTCCAAGATTTTGCAATTGTGAATTGTGCTGCTATAAACATGTAAGTGCAAGTATTTTTTTCAAATAATGACTTCTTTTCTTCTGGGTAGCTACCCAGTAGTGGGATTTCTGCATCAGTGGTAGTTCTACTTTTAGTTCTTTAAGGAATCTCTACACTGTTTTCCATAGCATCTCTACTAGTTTACATTCCCACCAGCAGTGAAGAAGTGTTCCTTGTTCACCACATCCATGCCAACATCAACTGTTTTTTGATTTTTTGATTATGGCCATTCTTGCAGGAGTGAGGTGGTATTGCATTTTGGTTTTCATTTGCATTTCCCTGGTCATTAGTGATGTTGAGCATTTTTTCATATGTTTGTTGGCCATTTGTATATCTTCTTTGAGAATTGTCTATTCTTGTCCTTAGCCCACTTTTTGATGGGACTTTTTTTTTTCTTACTGATTTGTTTGAGTTTATTGTAGATTCTGGATATTTGTCCTTTGTCAGATGTATACATTGTGAAGATTGTCTCCCATTCTACCCATTCTATGAGCTGTCTGTTTACTCTGCTGACTGTTCCTTTTGTCATGCAAACGCTCTTTAGTTTAATTATGTATCAGCTATTTATCTTTGTTTTTTATTGCATTTGTTTTTGGGTTCTTGGTCATGAAATCCTTGCCTAAGCCAATGTCTAGAAAAGTTTTTCCAAAGTTATCTTCTAGAATTTTTATAGGTTCAGGTCTTAGGTTTAAGTTCTTAATCCATCTTGAGTTGATTTTTTTTCAGTAGGTAAGAGATAAGGATCCAATTTCATTCTCCTACACATGGCTAGCCAATTATCCCAGCATCATTTGTTGAAATGGGTGTCCTTTTCCCACTTTATGTTTTTGTTTGCTTTGTCAAAGATCAGTCGGCTATAAGTATTTGGGTTTATTTCTGTGTTCTCTATTCTGTTCCATTGGTCTATGTACCTGTTTTTGTACCAGTACCACACTGTTTTGGTGACTATGGCTTGATAGCATAGTTTGCAGTCAGGCAGTGTTATGCCTCCAGGTTTGTTCTTTTTGCTTAAAAGTCTTGCTTTGGCTTTGTGGGCTATTTTTTGGTTCCACCTGAATTTTAAAATTGTTTTTTCTACTTCTGTGAAGAATGATGGCGGTATTCTCATGGGGATTGCATTGACTTTGTGGATTGCTTTTCACAGTATTGTCATTTCCACAATATTGTTTCTACCCATCCATGAGCATAGGATGTGTTTCCATTTGTTTGTGTCATCTATAATTTCTTTCAGCAGCGTTTTGTAGTTTTCCTTGTAGAAGTCTTTTGACTGTTTGGTTAGGTATATTCGTAAGTAATTTTTTTGGCAGTTATTTAAAAAGGGGTTGAGTTCTTGATTTGATTCTCCACTTGGTCTCTGTTGGTGTATAAAAGAGCTGCTGATTTGTGTACATTAGTCTTGTATCCAGAAACTTTGCTGAATTCTTTTATCAGTTCTAGGAGCTTTCTGGAGTAGTCCTCGGGTTTTCATGGTTAATAATCATATCATCAGCAAACAGTGACAGTTTGACTTCCTCTTTACTGATTTGGATGCCCTTTATTTTTTTCTTGTCTGACTGCTCTGGCTAAGACTTCCAGTACTATGTTGAAGAGGAGTAGTGAGAGTGGGCATCCTTGTCTTGTTCTAGTCTTCAGAAGAAACACTTTCAGCTTTTCCCCATTCAGTATTATGTTGGCTGTGGTTTTGTCAGAGATGGTTTTTATTATATTAAGGTATGTCCCTCGTATGCCAATTTTGCTGAGAGTTTTAATTATATAATGATGCTGGATTTTGTTGAATGCTTTTCTGCATCTATTGAAATGATCATGTGATTTATGTTTTTAATTCTGTTTATGTGGTGTATCACATTTATTGACTTGCATATGTTAAACTATCCTTGCATCCCTGATATGAAACCCACGTGATCATCGTGGATTATCTTTTTGATATGTTGTTGGATTTGGTTAGCTAGTATTATGTTAAGGATTTTATCATCTATGTTCATCAAGGATATCTGTCTGTAGTTTTTTATTTTGGTTGTGTCCTTTCCTGGTTTTGGTATTAGGGTGATGCTGGCTTAAAGATCAGATCAGAACTAAATGAATTTGAAACAAACAAACAAACAGAAAAACACAAAAGACAAATGAAATGAAAAACTGTGTCTTTGAAAAGATAAATAAAATTGACAGACCATTGGCAAGATTACCCAAGAAAAGAAGAGAGGAAATCCAAATAACCTCTTAGAGAAATGAAACAGGAGGTATTACACCTGCACCACTGAAATACAAAAGATCATTCAAGGCTATGAACGCCTTTATGCACATAAAGTAGAAAACCTAGAAGAGATGGATAAATTCCTGGAAAAATACAAACCTCCTAGCTTAAATCAGGAAGAATTAGATACCCCAAACAGAGCAATAACAAGCAGCGAGATTGAAATGGTAATTTAAAAATTACCAACAACAAAAAAAGTCTAGGACCAGATGGATTCACAGCAGAATTCTACCAGACATTCAAAGAAGAATTGGTACCAATCTTTTTGACACTATTACACAAGATAGACAAAGAAGGAACCTCCCTAATTCATTCTATGCGTACACTTTAAAGTTTACTTGGGTTACGTATGCAGTATTTAATGCTGCTCACTAATAATCCCTATCCACTTTTCCTTCTGTGCAAAAGGGGTTATTTCATTTCATCATATCTTTGATGTAAAGATTTCTACATAATCCCTTTCATCAATGAAGACTGCACACAAGTTACAGCTGTCTTTTGTGGGGGTTATGGTAGTGTATCTGGACAGGGAGTTGCCATAAGGTTAAAGCAATCCAGAATCGTACACCATAAAATGGGAGTCAACTGTCCTAGAGAGTCACTCAAGCTTGATGTGGCATAGCAGAGCAAGAAATAACGTTGTTTACATTGCCACTGAAATTCTGGTGTTGCTTCTTCTATAAGCCATAGCACAGACTATTCTTAGATACAAAACAAACCATTTCCAATTAAATGAAATATATAAAAATCTAAAGCATACTATATCCGTTTTTTTTTTCTTGAGACGGAGTTTTGCTCTTCTTGCCCAGGCTGGAGTGCAATGGCACGATCTCGGCTCACTGAAACCTCCACCTCCTGGGTTCAAGCAATTCTCCTGCCTCAGCCTCCCGAATAGCTGGGACTACAGGCGTGCACCACCATGCCCAGCTAATTTTGTATCTTCAGTAGAGATGAGTTTCTCCGTGTTGGTCAGGCTGGTCTCAAACTCCCGACCTCAGGTGATTCACTCGCCTCAGCCTCCCAAAGGGCTGGGATTACAGGCATGAGCCACCGCACCTGGCAATAGCTACATTTCTTAAGGCAGTTGTAAATGATTGGCATTAAGAACTGGGCTAATTAAAAATTGTATACATATGCGTACTTGAGAAATGCTGGAAGATACAATCAATAACAATTTACATAATTTGTGAACAAAACTATAGCACCAAATTGTACTTATTTGATATTAATGAAGTAAACAGACACACACAGAAACATTACACTTAGGAATAGCTGGTTGTAGCATGGAGGTGCTAGGCATTTGTGATTACAACTACCCACCTACTACTATTTTTTCATAGAGTAATGGTTGCTGCCTTGCTTCTATTTCTCAAATTACTAAGTATGTCTATAGGCCAAAGTTCACCATGGTCCCTATTCAAGGAAGAAAATTTTAGGAAACAGAATTCCAGGCTAACCAAATTGGCAAGGTAAGGTTCCAACACAATCAAACTAAGATACCAAAGCATGGGAACACTTCCACTGGGTTTTAGTTTAGGAAATGACTTTAATTTCTCTTTATGTAGAGATGTAGCAAGCTAAGTTAGATTTCAAGGAATTAAGATAAAGCGATTTATTATATATTATTGTGACTGAGTAGAGATTTTGTGGTGATCAAAGAGATGAAAAACTTTCCAGAGGATCGTTTGAGCCCAGGAGGTTAGGGCTGCAGTGAGCTATGATTGCACCAGTGCACTCCAGCCTGGGAGACAGAATGATACCCTGCTAAAAAATAAAAAATACAAAAAAAAAAAAAAAAGAGGCCAGGGCGTGGTGGCTCACAACTGTAATCCTAGTACTTTGGGAGGCCAAAATGGGTGGATCACTTGAGGTCAGGCGTTCGAAACCAGTTTGGCATCACAGTGAAACCCCGTCTCTACTAAAAATACAAAAAAATTAGCTGGGCACGGTGGTGCGCGCCTGTAATCCCAGCTACTTGAGAGATTAAGGTAGGAAAACTACTTGAACCTGGGAGGTGGAGGTTGCAGTGAGCCGAGATCGTGCCACCGCACTCCAACCCGGGCAACAGAGCGAGACTTCATCTCAAAAGAAAAATAAATAAATTAATTAATTAATTAATAAAGAGAGAGAGTGCAAGCAATGAGTAAGATGATTAGTTCAATGTGGTAGCAATGTCCAGGCAAACTGATGTTTGTGTTGAGAGAGGAGGCATTTATATATAAAAGAAAAGGTAATAAACCCAAAAGGAAACAAATTCTCATCACTTTTAAAAAACGCCATGGTATAACAATGAAGTGCACACACTTCAGAGTTAGATAAATTTCAGATATGTTATATGAATTCCATTAACTTTACCCTTCTAATATTTAAAGTGATAATAATCATAGTGTCCCTTCATGTATTCATACTGAAGTAAATAAAATTTCATATATAGAAATAAATATATAAATATAATGTGTATACATAGATCATTAGACTTAGAACATAAGAATACTAAATGGTTGACAATATTTATATTGTTGATGATATTAATTATAGAGTTTTTACATTCAAGTTGATGATAAGCTGATATTTGTGGTTAGTACGTGTCAAAGAAATTATTTATTGCAATGCCACTTAGATTTGCTATATCAGCAGTGGATTATTATCTTTTCATCAATCTCCTCTAAATAAATTCCTGCTTGTTGATATTCATATTCTGTTTTGTTGTAACTTGGACTCTTTCAGATTCCAAAAAAGACATGTGATCTGTATTTGTATATGGTGACCTGCAAAATAATGAAGTTGGACCTTTTTCTTACACTATGCACAAAAAAAATTACTTAAAATTAGTCATATATTAAAATGTAAGTGATACATCCCCACCAACAGTGTAAGAGTGTTCCTATTTCTCCTCGCCAGCATCTGTTGTTTCTTGACTTTTTAATAATTGCCATTCTCACTGGTGTGAGATGGTATCTCATTGTGAATTTAATTGGCATTTCTCTAATGATCAGTGATGTTGAGTTGTTTTCATGTTTGTCGGCTGCATGAATATCATCTTTTGAGAAGTATCTGTTCTTATCCTTTGCGTACTTTTTAATGGGATTGTTCCTTTTTTTGTTGTAAATTTGTTTGAGTTCCTTGTAGATTCCAGATATTAGACCTTTGTCAGATGGATAGATTGCAAAAATTTTCTCCCACTCTGTAGATTGCCTGCTTACTCTGATGATAGTTTATTTTGCTGTGCAGAATCTCTTTAGTTTAATTAGATCCCATTTGTCAATTCTGGCTTTTGTTGCAATTGCTTTTGGAGGTTTCATCATGAAATATTTGCCAATGCCTATGAACTGAATGGTATCGCCTAGATTTTCTTCTAGGGATTTATAGTTTTGGGTTTTATATTTCAGTCTTTAATCCATCTTGAGTTAATTTTTGTACAAGGTTTGATGAAAGGGTCCAGTTTCAATTTTCTGCATATGGGCAGCCGGTTCTCCCAGCACCATTTATTACATAGGGAACCCTTTCACCATTGCTTTCTTATGTCAGGTTTGTCAAAGGTCAGATTAGTTCAATCATTGTGGAAGAGAGTGTGGCAATTCCTCAAAGATCTAGAACCAGAAATACCATTGACCCAGCAGTCCCATTACTGGATATACACCCCCCCAAAATATAAATCATTCTATTACAAAGATACATGCACATGTATGTTCATTACAGCACTATTCACGATAACAAAGATATGGAATCAACCAAAATGTCCATGAATGATAGACTGGATAAAGAAAATGTGGTACATATAAACCATGGAATACTATGAAGCCATAAAAAGGAATGAGATCATGTTCTTTGTAGTGACATGGGGGAAGCTGGAAGCCATTATCCTAGCAAACTAACACAGGAACAGAAAACCAAACACTACATGTTCTCACTTATAAGCGGGAGCTGAACAATGAGAACAAATGGACACAGGGAGGGGAATAACCCATGCTGCGGCCAGTTGAGGGATGGGGTTGGGGGAGGGAGAGCATTAGGAAAAATAGCTAATATATGTTCAGCTTAATACCTAAGTGATGGGTTGATAAGTACAGCAAACCACCACAGCACACATTTACTTATGTAACAAACCTGCATATCCTACCCATGTAACCCCAGAAATAATAATAAAATTTAAAAGGAAATAAAAGTATGTGCTAAAGCTATGACATTCTTCAAAGAAAACACAGGAGTGTGTCTTCATGTCCTTGAATTAGACAATGATTTCTTCAATAAGATATCAAAAGGATAAGCAGCAAAAGAAAAAAAGAGGTAAATTGGACTTTATCAAAGTTAACATCAAAGGGCATCATTAAGAAAGAAAAAAAAAAAGATAGAATGGGAATTTTTTTTTTTTTGCAAATCACATATCTAGTAAAGGACCTAACGTTGAGAATTTATAAAGAACTCTTCGAACTCAACAAAAAGGCAACCCAATTTAAAAATGAGAACATTATTTAAGTATAATTTTTCTAGAAGGAAGGTATATATACATTGCCAATAAGCACCTGAATAGATGTTCAACATCATTAGTCATTAAGTAAATGCAAATCAAAACCATAATGACATACCATTTTACATTCATTACAATGGCTATAATCAAAAATGCAGACAATAGCAATTTTGGAAACCTCAGAAATTGTTGAGTGAATTTAAAATGGTGCATTGACTTTGAAAATGTTTGACATTCACTCAAAATGCTAAACTTGGAGATAGTCACCTTATGACTCAGAAAATAAATTTCTAGTTACCAAAGAGAAATGAAAACATACATGTCTACAAAGAAATGCATGTGAACGTTTATAACAGCATTATTCATAATAGCCGAAATAGAAGATAACCTATCAATGTTTATCAACTAGTGAATGGATAGCAATATTTAGTACATAAATATAATGGAACATTTTTAGACAGTAAAAAATAAAGTGGCAGTACATTCTACCTCGTGGGTAAACCTTGAAATATTATGCTAAGTGAAAGAAGCCAGTCACAAAAAAATTCATCGTGCATTAATCCATTTGTGTGAAATTTCTAAAATAGGCAAATGTACAGAGAAAGAAAGTAGATGAGTATTTTCCAAGAGCTGGTGGTGGGTAAAAGGAAAAGTTGGAATGTGGTTGAGGGTGAGGAATGACTGCTAATCTGCTAATAATTCCTTTTGAGGCTGTTTAAATAATCTAAAATTAGATTTTAGTGATGGCTGAGCAACTCTCAAGATACTGAAAACCATTGATCTGTCTGTGCACTTTACACGGGTAAATTTTATGGTATGTAAAATATATCTCAATAATGCTATACAATACTATTCTGTTTTTGATTATTAAAGATTATAAACGGTCCATCTTTATTGCTTTTTATCTGTTTATCCCTTTCTTCCTTCAATACATATGTATTCATGCATGTATAGAATAACATTTACATTTAACTGACTTGGTTATTTGCACCTTACTATTAATCGCTATCTTTATCACTGTCCCTTCTAAACATTTTCGATATGGTCCTTCAGACTTCTTAGAGTGAAATATTTCTGCTTAATTATTTATTTTACTTTTATAAGTAGTCGCATTCTTCTAAAACTAGTAGTCATGAAAATTGAAGGGCATACAAAAAATACAGTCTTCATTAGGTTATTATAATTTGCTTTGACTTTCCATGTATACCTTCTATGACCATGTGGCCTGGATATTTTGAAGACCAACATCTCTGATCAAGGTCAAAATGTACATAATAATAATATTCAAGTGAAGTTCACTTTGTAATATGTGAACCCAGATTAAAGTTAGTGCTGGAAGTGTTAAAACATTATTTGTAACAAAATGTCGCATACAGCAGTGTCTAGTTGACAGAAGTAGAAGACAAAATTTAGAGAAGCTCTATTTAACAAGTTATAATTTATGGAGAGATCCCCATTAATATTAAAATATTGAGCCTATTAGTTAGTTACAAGCCTTTATGAATGATTCAGAATAAAACATCATAGTGTTATCTCTATCTGCACATATAGATATTTACAAAGCCTACTGAGTTGACCTACTACTTATTTTTTAATTTCTAATTAACACATAATCATAGATATTTTGGGGGTACAAGGTGATGTTTCAGTGCATGTATACATAGTAAAATGATAAATCAGAATAATTACCATATTCATCACCCTATTTATCATTTTTTTGTGATGACAACGTTCAAAATATCTTTTATACTACTTAGTAAGTTTCTCAGCTGTAAGTTCACTACAATAGCTAAAATAGAATAGTTAACCTAGAATCCTATAAATAACATTCCTTATTTAACTATTTATTTTCTTGTCTTCAATTTCCTTTCATTTTCTCAGTTAATCAGACCTTACTGTTTTTTTAATTCATTTTGAATGGCCTAGCATTTAGAGCTTAAACATAATTTATAACCTTTCCAAAGAAGCCATCTTAAAATCATGTGGTGGCAATTAATCAGCAGATTATTAATGACCCTGGATGCATATAACCTTAATTAAAAATCTTCTTTGGCATAGAGAAATGAGGTAATAAGAAACAGTAGAATTTCAATGAAGCTTAAAGAAAAAAAAATGAGTATTTTGGACTGCTTACAATGGTCTTCATTAAAATAAAGAGAAAAATCTAGAAAAAATCTAAATAATAACATTGTAATATATATTATATAGATATATACATACATATATTAGTCAGGGCTCCCTACAGGGACAGAACTAATAGGATATATATGTATGTGTATATATGTATATATATATATATATATATGTGTGTGTGTGTGTGTATATATATGTGTGTATGTGTATATATATATATATATATATATATATATATATATATATGGGACTTTATTTAGGAGTGTTGACTCACACAGTCACAAGGTGAAATCTCACAATAGGCCATCTGCAAGCTGAGGAGAATGGAAGCCAGTCTGTGTCCCAAAAACTCAGAAATAGGGAAGCTGGCAGTGCAGCCTTCAGTCTGTGGTCAAAGGCCCAAGGGCACCTGGCAAATCACTGGTGGATGTCCAAGAGCCCAAAAGTTGAAGAACTTGGAGTCAGATGTAGAAGAGCAGGAAGCATCCAGCACAGAAGAAAGATGAAGGCTGGAAGTCTCAGTGAGTCTGCTCATTCCACTTTCTTCTGCCTGCTTTACTCCAGGGGTGCAGGCAGCTGATTAAATGATGCCCACCTAGATTGAGTGTGGGTCTGCCTATCCCAGTCCACTGACTCAAATGTTAATATCTTTTGGTAACACCCTGACATACACACCTAGGAACAATGCTTTGCATCCTTCAATCCAATCAAGTTGATGTTCGGTATTAACCATGGCAATACACATATACACATATGCATTTGTATAAAGCAAAAAGTTATGTTGCAACATTTTAATGTTATAAAAGAAAGGAATGCATGCCTGGGAGTAAGTAGGCTTTCTTCTAAAACACACCTGGAGACAGGCGGATCACGAGGTCAAGAGATCGAGATCATCCTGGCCAACTGGCCAACGTGGTGAAACCCTGACTCTTCTAAAAATACAAAAATTAGTTGGGCGTGGTGGCACGTGCTTGTAGTCCCAGCTACTCAGGCGGCTGAAGCAGGAGAATCGCTTGAACTTGGGAGGCGGAGGTTGCGGTGAGCCAAGTTGGAGACGCTGCACTCCAGCCTGACGGCAGAGCGCGACTCCATCTCAAAAACAAGCAAACAAACACCTCAATCCCTCAAAAAAGGGTGAGCTTCTAAGAGCTCAACTTTAAAATGAACTGTGTGGTTTGCTTTGGTAAAACTTATTTGCAATTGCATTAGACTTTCCTACTGTGTCCACCTTTTCAAACAAAGAGCATAAAATATTTTTAGAAGTCAAGTGAAGCTATGCTGGTTAAATCCTTGCTGTGGAATTAGATGAGTCCTAGATTATTTATTAAGTCTATGAGGAAGTGAAAACAAGCTACATTCTTAAAAAGACCTTGTAATTTTATAGAAAGCTACCCAAAATATACGCATGAGAATGAATCAGGAGGAAAAATTCTAAATAGATCTGGCTCTATAAGGGGTCTATTTTCTCTTTGGTATTTCAAGTTTTGAAATACCAAAGTAGCTTATTTTTCCTGCAGTTACTGAAACACAGTAACTGAATGAATAATAAAAAGAAAAAACTTTTAAAAAATGGAAATATTTACTACATTTAAGTAGGCATTTAAAAAAATCTAGGGTAAAAGTATGATTAAAATTCTAATAACATAATTTTGCATATAGTAGTATTTAAATATTTTGCATTACAATTTAGTCAGGGCCTTTTTTTTTTTTTTTTTTAAATAGTGCCCTAGAAAAGCAAGCAAAAAAAACAAAAGTTAAGACTAGGAGTTGGTAGTCAATCTCTTACTTTAAAAAGGGCTGATAATATTTAAATATTTTGTATTTTATAAAAGAATACCCTACATAGTTTTAGAGATGACATCTATAATGTCATCAAACAGTAATAAACATAAGTTCTTATTTAACATTGGTGCAACTGACATGTACTCATTGTGATAATTACAAATAGAATAAATTGTGATATTGCAAGTTATAACGTTTTATCTTTTCAAGACCATCATTTTAACAGAATGTTCAAATTGAATCTTAATATGTTTACAAATCCCATTACTAGATAGTGGATCTGAGAGAACAACTGAAATAAATGGTGGAAGTACCCTTATTTCCAAGTCACTTATCTATACGAATATATTTATGAGGCCAGCTTTGTTATTACAATAAGCAACAAAATCATTGAATTTCTTGGCATGCTAAGGGTCTCTTCCTTTTATTGGCAGAAGAGCTAAGGTAAATATTTAATTTACCTACTAGATTTTGTAGATATTTTTATTATCTTTCAGTTGCAGAGCAGTAAGAGGAACAAAACCATACTTAAATTATTTTTATCTGAATTCTCAGTTTTGTTATCAGATTATGATTCTTTAATGTTGCTATTCACCAGCATGATTGACAAGCATGCTTAGAATGTAAACTTCCCCTTTTCCCACTGTCTGCTTAATTTCTACTGACTTGCTGTATTTGCGTGTGTGTGTGTGTGTGTGTGTGGGTATGTACATGCACCTGTATGTATGTGTATGGTGGGGGTATTGTCCTTTTTATACTAATATGTCAACACTTCATGGCAATCTTGTTTATTTTCCTCTTCTTGCTTTTTACCTTCTGGTTAAATTCTGTGTCAGGAATCCAAAGAGAGCAGTCTTCTTCAGAAACTTTGGAATTTTTAACAAATTTACAAAGTCTATTTTGATTAGAGTATCCGATTCACAAAGAAAACAGCATCTCCTTAGGAAGATGACTAATTAGCACTGAAGATTCATTAGCATTGACTTCTACTAGGACAATATACTTCTATAGAAAAGCCTCTTTATGCATTTTTATTAGTCCATTCTCATGCTACTATAAGGGCATGCTCGAGACTAGATGATTTATAAAGAAAAGAGGTTTAGTTGACTCACAATTCCGCATGGCTGCGGAGGCCTCAGGAAACTTACAATCATGGCGAAAGGTACCTCCTCACAGGACAGCAGGAGACAGAATGAATGCCAGCAGGGAAATGTCAGAGTCTCATAAAACCATTAGATCTTGTGAGAACTCACTATCACGAGAACAGCATGGGGATATCTGCCCCATGGTTCAGTTACCTCTCAATGGCTCCCTCCCACAACACATGGGATTATGGGAACTATAATTCAAGATGCGAGTTGGGTGGGACACAGCCAAACCATATCATTCCACTCCTGGATTCTTCCAAATCTCATGTCCTCACATTTCAAAACATAATCATGCCTTTTGAACAGTCTTCCAAAGTCTTAACTCGTTCCAGTATTAACCCAAAAGTCCAAATCCAAAGTCTCATCTAAGACAAGACAAGTCCCTTCCACCTAGGAGCCTATATAATCAAATTCAAGTTAGTTACTTCCTAGATACAATGGGGGTACAGGCACTGGATAAATATACCATTCCAAATTGGAGAAACTGGCCAAAACTAAGGGGCTACAGGCCACAGGCAAGTCCAAAATCCAATAGGGCCATAATTCAAACTTAAGGTTTGAAAATGATCCTCTTTGACTCCGTGTCTCACATCCAGGTCATGCTGATGCAAGAGATGAGCTCCTAAAACCTCAGGAAGCTCCACACCTGTGGTTTTGCAGGGTACAGCCTTCCTCCCAGCTCCTTTCACAGGCTGGCCTTTAGTGTCTGCAACTTTTCCAGGCACACGACAAGCTGTTGATGGATCTAACCATTCTGGGGTCTGAAGGATAGTGGCCCTCTTCTCACAGCTCCATTAGGCAGTGCCCTAATGGGGACTCTCTGTGGGGGCTGTGACCCCACATTTCCCTTTTGCACTGTGCTAGCAGAGGTTCTCCAGGAGGGCTCTGCCCCTGTAGCAAAGTTCTGCCTGGACACCCAGGCATGGCAATATATAATCTGAAATCCAGGCAGAGCTTCCTGAACCTGAATTCTTGACTTCTGTGCACCCACATACTGAACACCATGTGGAAGCCACCAAGACTTGGGGATTGCACACTCTAAAGCTATGGCCCGAGCTGTACCTTGGCCCTTCTAGTCATGGCTGAAGCTGAAACCGCTGGACAAAGGGCACTGTGTCCTGAGGCTTCACAGAGCAGGGGGCCTTGGGCCTGGCCCAGGTAGCAATTTTTTCCTCTTAGGCCTCTGGGGCTATGATAGGAGGGGCATCCCCCGAAAGTCTCTAACATGCCCTGGAGACATTTTTCCCATTGTCCTGGTGATTAACATTCTGCTCCTCGTTGTTTAAGCAATTTTCTAAAGCAGGCTTGAATTTCTCCCCAGAAAATGGGTTTTCTTTTCTATTGCATCACCAGGCTGCAAATTTTTCAAACTTTTATGCTCTGCTTCCTCTTGAATGCTTTTTTGCTTAAAAATTTCTTCCACCAGATACCCTAAATCATTTCTCTCACATTCGAAGTTCCACACGTCTCTGGGGCAGGGGCAAAATGCTGCAGTGTTTTTGCTAAAGCATAGCAAGAATCAACTTTATTGCAGTTCACAACAAGCTCCTCATCTCCATCTGAGCTCACATCAGCCTGGACTTCATTGTCCTTATCAATATCAGCATTTTGGGCAAAGCCATTCAACAGGTCTCTAGGAAGTTCCAAACTTTCCCACATCTTCCTGTCTTCTGAGCCTTCCAAGTCTCTAGAAAATTCCAAACTTTCCCACATTTTCCTGTCTTCTGAGCTCTGCAAACTTTTCCAATCTCTGCCTGTTACCCAGTTCCAAAGTCACCTCCACCTTTTCAGGTATCATTATAACAGCACTTCACTCCTGGTACCAATTTAGTGTATTAGTCTGTTCTCATGCTGCTATAAGAACATACCCGAGACTGGTAATTTATAAAGGAAAGAGGTTTAACTGACTCACAGTTCCACACGGCAGGGGAGGCCTCTTGGAAACTTAGAATTATTACAGAGGGCGCCACTTCACAGGGTGGCAGGAGAGAGAATGAATGCCACCAGGGGAAATGCCAGACATTTATAAAACCGTCAGATCTCATGAGAACTCACTCACTATCATGAGAATAGCATGGGGGTAACTGCCCCCATGATTCAGTTACCTCCCACTGGGCCCCTCTCACAACATGTGGGGATTATGGGAACTACAATTCAAGACGAGATTTCGGTAATAACACAGCCAAACCATGTAAATATTCATTAATTTATTTGTTAAATTCACTTTGAAAACTGATATTTTAAAATATTTTCATTTGTCAGACATAGTTGAATTACAACGGAATATGGCCAGTAGGGCTTCTTCCCTTTCCAGGAGATTTGATGGAGAAACCTTTTAACAGGTGTCTCATGAAATTTGGCTCAGTTAGCCTGAGGTCTCTCAAGAGCCTCCAGTATTAATAGAAAGGAGAATACTTATGGAGGAGGAAGGGAGGGGAGAACAAGAAAGAGAACTGGTTCTTATATGCCTGTCAACTCTCACACTAGAAATAACAGCTTGACAGTACATGTGATCAGACAGAAGCATTTAAGACTACTGTGGATCTTTAATTTAGTTCTTTTAATTGAGGTGTTTTGCATTATAATTCATTCACAGAAAGTAAAATAAGAAAAATGAAAACAGGCAGGTGCTATCCCCTTTATTTAAGTAGAATAGAGGACTTCCTCTCCCTGCCACACCCCTTCCCCTGTGTATAATTATTTCATTAAATGGTTCATATGTATTTCCACCCTTAGGGAAGATCCACTTTTATGAAATAATATTCATCCTGATCCACTCAGTAGAAATTAAATTTTCCTCTACTACCATGCACATTTTAAAGATGCAAGAACTAAAGAGCATTAAGTCAAGCAGCTCACACATAACTCCTAGATGCATGACTAGAAATCAGGTCATCTTATCATGATATAGAACTTGGAGTTACAAAGAGACAATATGTAGCATAAATACTCATAATATATTATAGATATATAAATATGCTAATTAGCCATGTGAACTGAATATTTTGAAGTGGAACCATAAGGCAAACTTATAAAGGCACATGGTGTGAAGTTATGCATTCATCGTAGCTCATCACAGCAAATCTTCAGAGCTGGGTTGGGGAAGTGCTGCTTTGCAAACCTTCAGTTGTACTGATTCCTTAAGACGGGAAAATGAACCTTTGTGAGACAGTAGTTATTTTTCTTTTCTTGCTAGATGTCTGGTGCCTAAACCAATGCTTTTTCTATAATTGGCACTCAATACATAATGGTTAAACAAATGAATAAGGGGCATGGAGTGTTAGTCCACTCTGATTTGTTCTTGCCGTAGTAACCGAGCAATGGAATAAAAAGCATGATAAATTGTTCTTACCTCTTTTCAGCAGTATCTCCCTGCTTTTTCCCTGCAGTACTTCCCCTCAACACACTGCCTCTTCCTCATCTAGCCCAGGGTTGTGTTTGAATACTAGCTTTGACTGCCAAATGCAAGCTAAGCAAGTAATCAGGCATAATTTCCTGTATTTTTACCACCCACTTCCACCAACTCATACACACTACACATGTTAACTTACCCCTAAAGGTATCATTAGAAGAGAAAGAGGAAAGCAGATACCATGCAGGAATCCACTTTTTTTTCAATAAAATCCGCATATAGCTGATACATAGAAGTATAAACAATAAAAGTTAATAATGTCAATAATTGGTATTCATAACCCAGATCATAAAAAATATTTAATAATAGTCACACCACATTTATTTGTGGGAAGATTATTTTGTCCCATAATAACAGCAAAAACAACAGCAAAAGTACAGAAAAAGACTTTAAGAACAAAATAAAGCTTATGTTAAGCAATCTAAATTATGAATGAATATCTAAAAATGTATCATAAAGTTATGCTCTTTTTTGGAATTTCATTATTGCTCTACAATTTATAGTATCTTTTTATAATATTTTAATGTTGCTTTCAAAAAATATATGACAGCTCATTAAATATAATAATGACCACATATCCAGAGTTAGCTTTTTGAAAAAACTTTTAGTGGTCCTTATATTAACACTTCACATGTATTGTCTTTCAATAGCCTTGAACATTAAATAGAATAAACAAACATTTTAAGACATTTTTCTCTCCGAAGGCATATCCTATTTGCCCTGGTCAGAAAAATCACATACTGATGCAATTAAGCCAGGCAATTGTTACCTGACTAGATGAAACACATACCAATGCAAAATGAACTTTGTAAAACAGGTGGCCCAGTTTAATCAGCTTCAAGAGTTCATCCAGAATCTTTTGCCAATCTTATCATTATCTATCTTCACAATCTGCATTGTTTTGATACGGTAGTAAAAGCAGTCTCTTGGGTAGTGAAGTTCATTAAAACTTTGCAAGTTTTTAATCAGGAGGCTAAATTTTGGAAATGTTTCTCAGTAATAGAATTCTGTTAGAGTAATTTGCAAAAGAAAAAGGCACAGGCTGAGTGTCCCATTTAGATATGATAGAATGAATACAATAAGAATTAAGAAATTGTGATACAATTTTAAATTGATCGAAGGTAGATGGAAAACTGAAGATATAAAAATAGGAAATTAAAAGGAACAGGTATGAAATAATGTTGGACAGAGTGGTAATCAGGTTCATGACAACAGCATGAAACACAATGTGGTGACTAATGAAATAAGCAGTGCTGGACTTTCCTATCTCTGTGCCTCTTCTGACTTGCTTACCTGCTGCTAGTATGCTTACCTATCAGAGGTGGAGCTCTGCTCAATTTCTAGGCCATTACTCTTGACCTGGGCAGTGAATGCTTTAATGGCATCAGTCAAATCACATTACCATTTCCATCTCAACACAATTTTGTGGATGTGGTCCATAAGGGCTGCACTGGGTTACTTTTCAGACATTCCTAGGCCATGGATGCACAGGTTTTTCTAATACAATTTGTCTTCTGTTTTGGTTAATGGGGCATGCTAATTTCTAGTGAATATGGGGCCTAGGTATTTATTATTTCACTTATTTGGTAACATAATAAGAAAATATTAATAAACAATAAATATGTGGTAAGCTCTGTGCTAGATACTGGGAGATAATAATGAACAAGACACAGAGCAGGCCCTTAGGGAGATTAGAAATGCAAATGTAATGAAATAGGCATTTATACTGCAGTCAGAATAACTACAGTCAGGCTAGGTATAAAAATCTGTGTAAGCTGTGTAAAGAAAAAAAAAACAGACATCTAATTCAGTCGCATTCATCAGAGGACTCTTTCTAAAGTATATAGGTTGAGGACTGCAGTAGAAGAAATTTTCCAGGAGAAAAAGGAGAAATGAATTGAGGACATTCCAGGCAGAGTTCTAGAATGTACAGTAATAGGTCAGACCTTCGTGTAAGAATTTTATTCTTGGATTTACCACTTCCTTAGGGTAACTACAGATAACAGCAAAAAGTCAAGGGAGACAAAAGAATGGGAGGAGATGGAAAGAATGAGGCAGACCCATCACTGGGACTGTCAAAAACAAATCCAGATGTAGGTGATGATTTACCCCAAAAGACTTGCAATAGGGAGGAAACACTAATCTTACGATGTGCAAATATCTTATCCAAAAACAGAAAAAGCTCTCTTTTATAGGGAAGGATAAGCAGAGATAGCAGGAACTTGAGAAGAACCTGGACATCTAGGTGGGGATTGGCAGACAGCATGATTGGGGTGGTTCAACCAGAAATGTTTCTCTTTGTGTGGTAGTTGTTGGAATGAGCTGTTAATGGGGCAAGTTCTGTACCTTAGTGCGTGCTTAGACTTGGGGTTGAACCAAGTTTAGGTTCAGAGGTCTGTAAGGAGAGGAGAAGCATGATTAAAATTTGCTCAAGCCAAGTCACTGTGTACTCAATGGACAATTGGATTGGACAGGACTTAAGCAATCTGCCTGCTGAGTATTTGCCAGCAAATTCTTCTTGTAACTGAGTACTATTCTCTGGCTTTGTAATGAGCCAGGCAACTCTGAATAGACTGATTCCTCGGGCCCACAGTGCCACCACCCATAGGACTTTGATCTCTTGCATCCAAGCTCTACAACAATTGATTTGACAAGTTCGCATGCCCTTGTAACACTGTGCACTGGTAAATGTTATGCCCTCAGTGGTAACTTTCCTTCCATACACTACCTGGCTTGACATCTTCTTGCTTCAGCTCTCAGCCAACCTTTGCTGCTAAATTACCAGCCTGACTCCAGTCATGCCAGGGACATGCTTCTCTGCAGTTCTCTATTAACATATCACTTTATTTTGAGTAGTTTTGGGACACCCTAGAGATCCTCTTCCTTCCTGCCAGAATTATTTCAGGATTAGCAATTATAATGGCAGAATAATACTGGATGTGCTGAAATGTGATTTCATATTTATATATGTTGTTTGCATATTGGTCTGGATTATAGCTGAAAAGAAGATTCAGGAAAATGTATGCTAATCCAGAGTTAAGTTTTTTTATATTATCTATTTAAGGTAAAAGTACATTTAAATCTTAATTATTCAGACTAGGTTTGCATTTTGAAGTCACATTTTATCTGAACCTCAAGCTATTCCCCAGGCCAAGATAATCAAACTTTGGGTAAATACTCAACAAAACTTATAAATTGCAATTTCATTCTGAATTTTTTAAAGAATTTTTTTAAAGAAATAGCACTCTGCAAAAACTAAGGTAATTTTTTAAAGTCTTATTTATTTTTAATAATTCTAGTAAAGTTTATTCTTAGTAGAGAAATAATGACCGAATAATATACCATATTTTGAAAAAATTCAGTTTCATTAATGCGCACTCTGACTAAACTAGGTTAACAAAATATTGCCTAACAAAGGAAAACTGTTTTAATGATCAAATAAGAAAGGGTTGTAATTAGCTCTGAAAAACTTTTACATTATTAATTTGCTTGGCAAACCATTTCTTCCTAGGGAAAAATTATTTTCAGTCTTTCAGACTCCTTTTCTCTGGAATTAGTAATTTTAGATATTATGCCAATTCAGTTTAGCCTGATACACTTATGTATTAGACAAATCAAAATGGGCAAACTAAATATCAATTTGCTGCAGTTATGAATAAGAATGGCTACTTTTTTTTTGTTTTGCCTTTTAATTAGAACCTGGCTTAAGGTAAAAAGTAAAACCAAATTTATCTAATTTCTATACTTGAAGTTGAGGAAGCAGTTGTTGCAGAACCTCCAGAATGAAGAATCATTTGAGGATAGAAGCCAGGACAGAGCCATCACTTCTGAAGGCAGAGACAAAGAAAAGGCCAGCTGCCAAGGGAGGGCAAGGCAGGGAAAGACCCAATAAAAGAAGAGCAGAAAAGGCTTCTGCCTACATCTCCACCGTAGCTGCTGTCTTCAAAACTTCATAGTCAGTGATAGAATGATAGGAGGGATGAAGAAACATGACTGGAGGTGCTGTTAATATCCTTTCAAATTACAGTATAACATAAAAGGGACTCATGTCTGACATAATCCTTACAGAGCCATAGCTACAAGGTTTCAGTTATGCAGGATGAATGAGTTCTGAGGATCAAATGCACAGCATGGCGACGATAGTTAACAATACTGTATTGTATACTTGAGATTTGTTAAGAGGGTAGATCTTAAGTCTTCTCACCACAAATAAATGAATCGTAACTATGGCAGATGATATGCTAATAAGCTTGACTGTAATATTCATTTCACAACATATATGTCTATCAAAACATCAAGTTGTACAGCTTAAATATATGCAATTTTTATTTTTCAATCATTCCTCAACAAGGATGAGAAAAAAAAAACAAAATTTAATGCAAGCCACATAAGTAACTTCATGTTTTCTAGTAGCTATAATAAAAAAGTTAAAAAAAGAAACCTAAGAAATTAATTTTAATCATGTTATGTTTAATTCAATAAATCTCAATATTATCTTTTCAGCATGTAACACAAAGTATTAACAAGAGAGTTTACATTCCTTTTTTTTTTTTTTTGGTATAATATGTCTTCAAAAGTTGGTGTGTGTTTTATACCTGAGGCACATCTCAGTGTAGACTAGCCATATGTCTTTGCCCAGTAAGCCACATTTAGCTAGTGGCTCTCCTATTGGAAACTAAACAGAGATTATGGCAAGATTTCCCCATGGCTATGCACTACATTGTGGTTCATTTGCAGAGTACTGTTTCTACAACTGCTAAGAAACAAAGCCAAGATGGGACTGAAATTTGCAAAGAAGTTACTAATTAGCAAATTAATTAGCTGACCACAAATTATTTGGAGTACTCTACATTGTTTGATGACTGCTTTTTTGTTTGTTTTCTATTTTAACTAAGAACACGTCTCGTATTTGCAAAGAAGCACTTTTCAAACTCTTTTATTTTTACTCCCAGTAGATTGATTTTCCTTAGGTTCTCTTAGTGTTCTCGTTTCTTTGTCTGCTAAAATATTTCAAAATATTTTAATATTATCTTTGCAGTTGTTAGATATTTCGTATGAGGAAAATAATATATTCATGTTAATTTTTTTACAGAGTGGTGGGATTATTAGGATTGTTCAAAATATATGAAAAACTTCATAAATTATGATTTCTCTAATTTGGTTATACTGTAAGAATTTAATAATGTGAAAGAATATTATGGCTGAAGGTGTCACAGAACGAATCTCTCCCTAAAAAGTTCTGCGCCTATTTTCAAGAAGAGAATGCAGCTTCCAGAGAGAGTATAAACACATAACAGGAATGTAGAGTTGTTTTGGTCTTCTTTCTTTCACCTAAGATATTGTCTATAATCCACCTGAAAAGTATAGTGACTTGTAGGGAGAGAGAGAGAGAATGAGAGACGGATTGATTCTTGGATATCAGAGTAGAAGTACTGAATCAGAATCTCTTGAGATGGGGCTCTGCAATTCTGCAATTTGCATTTTAAATAAGATTTTCGATTGATTCTTATGTGCTTTAATGTTTGAGAACCTCTAGTTAAAGAGAATATTCATGGACATCATTTAGCTATATTTTTGCAGGTCCAGAGAGGAGGTTTAATTTAAGTAGGCAGCTGTAATTTGCAGAACATGTTCTGAGTTAACAAAGACTGATGATTGATTCTGTACTTATAGTACTTTAAACACTTGCATAATCAAAGACTAAAGAATTAAATGGAGATGCCATGTGGTGTCTTACTCCGGGAATTTCCAAAGCCTTAAGGTAAATAGTTTAGTCATCATGGTATCTTATAGATAGATAGATAGATAGATAGATAGATAGATAGATAGATAGATCGATCTATAAATAAATAGATATATTTACTTCCTCCCATCCCTCATCTTTTACATTTATTAGTAACCAGAAAGAAGATCTTAATGTATAAATAAAAAATAGTGCTTGTTCAATAAATACTTCCTGGCTTGAGAGAACAGCGTTTCTTCTCTTCAAGGAGTGCTATATGGGAGGCCTGGAAAGTTAAAATACATTCCATTTAAAGTCATTCAGTGATATCTATTGCCTGTAGCATTTAAAACAAGGTGTTCTAACATTGACACATATTTCACAGGATAAGGCCCCAAACAGTCTTTCTGAATTTTCTTCTCATTATTCCTTTCATAAACCCTGTGTCTACTTAGCTGCAATGGGCTTGACTAGTTCTTAATTTAAAGTCTACTATTTTTTTTAATTTAGGATACATTTATCAATAGTGTAGATGTACAATATTTAAAGAATCAAATGAGTATACAAGGATTTAATTGAAAAAAGCAATCTTTCATGATCCTTCCCCCATTTCCTGATCACCAGAAGCAAATGCTTTGAACAATTTAGATTTCTTTTTATTATGTTTTATCTCTAGTTTACAGTAACATACTTATTTGTTCTTTACTTTTATAATGATGTAGCACTCACTGCTTCACCACCTGCATTCTGCTGCCATCACCATTCAACATACTACTGTTCACCCATTTCCACAGAATTAGTTGTATCATAATTTATGATTATATATTCTCCGTATTATGACTGTTCACATAAGAGGCATGTATAACATTTTATCCACAAGTAACACTAAGTCACATCCCAGCACGTCATAATCCCACTCCAGAAATAAAATCAAAACCATCAAGAAATACCACTTTTGTAACATTTTATCATTATTGGTTTTGTAAGCTTAAAGGCATCTCTAGAACTTTCTGGCCTGCTGGACAGGCTGCTCTCTCCGTTTCTTGCACAACTCTCAAGGTTTAAACTCCCTATATTAACTTGGAGATTGCTCCTGCTGGCATGTGTATTTCATTCCCTGATTTCATAACCCATGTAGTTTCTTTTTATACTGTCTCATTTTGTTGCATATATCCTTCTGTACCTTCCTAAAATGGAAAATATTTTGATATCTATGCCTGAAATGTCTTCATTTGACCCCTATTATTACATAGACGGCTTAGGTGGGTACAGTTCTGGAAATCATTTTCTCTGTGAATTTTGAATGCATTGCTCCACTTTTAACTTCTCAGTCATTTCCTTTATCAATATGATAAATCTTCAATATGGGAAAGATCAATTATCTAGCTGAGAATGGGGCAGGATATCTGGCATTTTGATGCTTTTAAAACGCTTTTGGCTTGCCTCGTGTTTTGAGCACTACCCTTCTACACCGTCACAGACGAAAGTTCAGCATGCCTTATCTGCAGACCCAAAAGTTAATGGTTTTTTATTTGTTTGTTATCTTTCTTTGCTTTTATAATGAGTTTGGAAACAAACTATGACCTTACTATTATATATAAGGTTTTGCTTTTTCTTCACTATGAATTATTTATATGTTTCATTGCAGTATTAATGTGTGTTACATGTTACATAGTATACGCACCATATTACCTTTCTAAAATCCAAAAGTTCTGAATTTTGCAACTCATCGTTGCCAAGGAATTGGAAGAGATGTGGATCTGAACCTAGTGCTACAAAACTTTGAGCGTTTGTAGGTTCTTATGAAAGAAAAAAGTTGTGTCTTGGATTCCTACTCAGAGGGCTTGTGTTTCAAATGTGTCATATGTGCTATATCAGTGATTGTTTATCTCTCTGTTTTTCACTTCTTTAATTTTGATTGTTTTTCCCCTACCATTTTTTAGTGTGTGAATATATACACACTTATTGATATAAAAGGAAAACATTTCAATGTTATTCTAGTAAATATTCTGAAGGAAGACTGGTTTAAGATATTTCAAAGCAAACAAGAAAGTTTTCTCTACAATAGAAGAAAAGTTAGCAACTGTTGGATAGCTTTTAAGATGAAAGCTCTGAATATATGTATTAATAAATTTTGACAAGTCTAGATAGATAGATCAATAGATGTTACAGATATGAGCTCACATTCCATTTTTTCTTCAAAATTAAAAAATATCAGTAGAAATCACAAGTTAAAGCAAAATTTCTTCTAATTTTCATTAAATATTTATATGTAGACTGAGTATTTCTGTCATGACAATTGGACTAATATTCTGTTGCTGAGATAGAGAAGACAATCAAGTAAATAGTATCCAAATAAATTCTGCCTCATTTTAGCTTATGCCTTTTTATGCAATATTTTATATTAAAAGCACACAATAGCCAGGCTGTGTACCTAAAACTTAATACAGAGTAATTTATTATAGCACCTATCTCTACCACTACAGAGGACAATCTATTAATGATTTTACTAGCAAAATATTATGATAAATGTTTTCTTGAGTATGCATACTTCTAACAGCTAAACTGTGGTTGGAATAGTCAGCAGTGTCTTCTTGCTCCCCATTTCATATGTAAAAGTTTTTCAGTCATTATTTAACTTGTTACCTATGTTACAAAAAAAACTTTTGTTGTAAAAGGCAATATATATTCTAGGTTATGCATAAATATTACTGTCTCACAAAGAAATCAGTTATCATTCTTAAGCTATGTGACCATGAGTGAAGCCCCGCCTTAGGTGTTTCACAGCCATTTATGCTTAGTCGACTCTTTTGATATACTGTAACATTTTCCCTACCACATTCTATAGTTTACTCCATAATCTATTGCTAAATAATTCCATAGTTATCCCATACCATAATTATTCCATAGTGATTGCTAAAACTCTTATCATTTACATACTTTGTAAATGTATATTCTTTGCTTATATTACTGCTCAAAGATGATTTTAGCATATTCTTGATTATGACTTTTATAAAATTGTACTTTCTCCAATATTTATTTTTATTGTGACTCTCAGGACTAGATTAGAATATTTTCTTGTTATTTTTACATTGTTTCTTAGTATTAATCTTCAAGATAATGTCCATATTACAGCTGTTTCTTTCCTTTCTATGTTGCTACCTATATGCAAGGTTTGAATGATAACAAGGACATTTCTTTCACATACTTGTAGCTAGATTTCTTGAAGCAATATAGGGTCAGCTAATGAGATGCACTTGAACAGAACCAGGAGGGTTGACCATTCTTCCTGCAGCAATGAAGGCAAATGGACAGGCTTCCACAGGCACAAGTATTTATTGTGAGGTGCTAGAACTTATACTCCATTGTCTAGCTGTCAATGTATCAAGAATAGCCTGGTTGTGATGGCAAGAACACTGATAGCAACGACAACACCATTCTCCTGATCTTATAGATTGCAGCCACTGGATTAAGGAATGAACAACCAGGAATAGTCCCCCGAAGACATGCATTATTAGGAAGACAAATAGTAAAGTGGAAAATAAAGTCGAATGATAAAGTAGAAAGTGAAGTAGTAAAGCACAAAAATGAAAACAAAGATTGTTGAATACTACTGCTGGCTGGGCTACAACATTCCTTAGTAATGAGTAAATACCCTATATCCTTTGAGCTTTAACAATTCACAATATACAAAATCTTTCCCGTTAATTATTTTTAAGCTTTTCTACTTAAATTTACCAGATAGCATAGCACTTCTCCAAATGGAGTGAAGTGGTGCTATGTCTGTGGTCTTACCCGAAGTGCAAAGGGTATTTTCCAACTCATGTTTTTTACATTAAAATGAATTTATTTTAAATCATACATTCTTCACCATGATGTCCTCGGGTTCTCTTTGTATGAAATGTGATTCTAATTATACATAATTCAAAACACCTCCATATTACAGGAACATTTGCTCCCGAAAAACGTGGCATCATTTCCCGATGGGGCTGTGTATGTCATGCCTTACTATCCCATATCCCTGGTAGAAAACATTGAAGAGACTGGTACTAGAGAGTCTTAAATGTTTTCTTTAAAAAAATCCTATTCAAAGATAATATACATACTAACTGCTACTGAAAATTAGATTTTTTTAAATAAGTTTTGTTATTGTTACTATAACTATACTTCATATCATACATTTGTAAGAAATATAGTTAAATGTCTTTTTATTGTCAGTATTATCAGAGGAATCTTTCAACAATTAGTTATAAGAATCATATCATACTGTAAAACAAAATACGGAAATGTTAGAATTTCTTTGTTATTCATTTTATTCATATTTTATATTAAAGAAACCAAGAGTGTCATATAAAGAGCAACTATATATGTATATATATATATATATACAGTTTATACCAGGTATACACAAAAAAATAGATAACAGAATGTCTCAGAGCAAGATTCTGGATCAGAATAATAGAATTTATCTTTTGGACCCACTATGCAGGAGTTGTCTGATCTTCGACAAACTGTTTACTGCTCTGTTGCTCAGTTTCCTCACCTGTAAAATGGAAATAATAGGAATCAGTATTTACAATTATTTTGAGGATTAATCCATAGCGCATGCTCAGAACAGTGACTGGCAGATATTAAGCTGCAAGTTATTTAACTGTTACTGGTATTACACAAACTTAGATATATTGTACAAACACTTATGTCTTTGGGGATGTGATACCAGTTTATATGCTATAATAATAATATTAAAATATTAGCACTTTTATGAGATCGTGATTTATAAACCAAACAGTACTCATCAGGTTTTTGCAGATTTAACACTTGAATTTAATACATTTGCTTTTATAAACCAAGTTTCAATCACACATAATTGAGTGCAACACAATTGTTGCTTTGGAAAATTATCTGTGATTAAGTAAATAAGCCAGATAAGATATACGAGTAAAAAAGTTGACAGATTTTATTTAAATGGCCTACATGCAAATTCAATAGGCTTTTCTTAATATACATAAATATTAGAATATAATAAATTTCTATATAAATTAAGATGCTTAACATATATGCATACTAAAAAATGTAAAGTAAAAATAATATGTATTTTTTGTTATTTTCAATTCATTGCAATTTCTCATTTTTTAAATCACAAAAATATACTTATGTGGTACAAACAAGATTCATCATGCCCTGGTTACCACTTCAGCTCACTGATTCTTGGTCTGCAATTTTACTGCTTGCCAGAGTTCAGTGAGATAGAACATTCACACTAGTTGTATGAAGCAAGTTTGTTGCTTACAGGTACGCAGTAAGGAACAGCAGAAGCCTAGGATTCGTAGAAACCCCCTCCTTCAAAGCTACCGAAATCTGCTCAGAGTGAATGGAATCTTGTCTGCCGGTCCCTCACTTACATCACTGCTGAGGGACCCTGAAAAGTAGCCCACCTGGGTTATATACCCCAGAATTACTGGACTCAGTGGGCTAAAATGCTGTAGGACACTCTTCTCTTGGAGGGAACAGAAACAGAGCTTAGGCTGTTCCAGTCAGTTCAACCTCATCTCAAGATGTTGCATTCCCAATACAATCTACAGATATTCTCAAGAACCACAAGTGAGAGTGGGGAAAAACATGGTCAGTTCAAGGCCTCCCAGAGATCTATTCTTCCTGTAGCTTTGTAGCCCAATAAATATATATGCTTAGCTTTTGAGATCTGATTTTTGAGTTTTGAGGCTAGGTTATATGCTTATAATTTTCATCAATGTTACATTCTAGAGATAGAAGAAAAACAGATTTAATTACAGGAGGAAGAGATAGACTAATGGAATGTTAAAACTTACAACAAAGTTAGAGATAATTTAAATCATGTGCTGCATTTTACAGATAGCAAAACAATGTAGAGAAAAGGTGATGAATATCCAAGAGGTTATATTACAATTTTAATGGAAATGGGCTGGGCACCATGACTCATGTCTGTAATTTCAGCACTTTGGGAAGCCAAGGCAGGAGAATTGCTTGAGGCCAGGAGTTTGAGGCCAGCCTAGGCAACACAGCTAGAACTGGCCTCTACAAAAGATAATAATAAAAAAAAATAGCTAGGCATAGTGGTGTGCACTGTATAGCACACTGCTATAAAGAAATACCTGAGATTAGGTAATTATAAAGAAAATAAATTTAGTAGGCTTATGGTTTTGCAGGCTGTATGGAAGCATAGCAGGTTTCACTTCTGGGGAGGACTCAGGAAACTTACGATCATGGTGAAAGGTGAAGGGGAAGCAGGAATGTCTTACATGGCTGGAGCAGGAGCAAAAGAGAGAGAAGCAGAAGGTGTTACACACCTTTAAACAACCAGATATCATGATAACTCAGTATCATGAGAACAGAACTGAGGGGATGCTAATAAACTATTCATAAAGGATCCAACTTCATGATTCAATCACCTCCCACCAGGCCCCACATCCAACACTGGGGATGTTATGTCAAATTGTTTTGACATAAGATTTGGTTGGCGACAGACCCAAACCATTTCATTTTTCCCCTGCCCGTTCCCAAATTTTATGTCCTTCTCACATTTCAAAATAAAATCATGCCTTCACAATGGTCCCCAAAGTCTTAACTCATTTCAGCATTAACTCCAAAGTCCAAAGTCTGATACAAGGCTAGTCCCTTCCACCTATGATACTGTAAAATCAAAAACAAATTAGTTACTTCCAAAATACAATGGAGGTTTAGGCAGTGGGTAAGTACTCCCATTCCAAAAGAGAGAAATCAGCCAAAAGGAAGGGGCAATAGGCTCCATACGAGTCTGAAATTCAGGAGGACGGTCATTAAATCTTAAAGCTCCAAAATAATCTCCCCTGACTGCGTTTTTCACATCCAGGGCATACTAGTGCGAGGGTTGAGCTCCCAAGGCCTTCAACAGCTCTGCTCCTGTGGCTTTGCAGGGCTCAGCCACCACAGTTGTTCTCAAGGGCTGGCACTGCAGCTTTTCCAGGCACGTGGCACAAGCTGTGGGTGTCTCTCTACCATTTTGTGGTCTGGATGATGGTGGCCCTCTTCTTACAGCTTCACTTTGCAGTACCCAGTGAGGACTCTGTGTGGGAACTCCAACACCACATTTCCCCTCTGAACTGCCCTAGTAAAGGTTCTTCATGAGGGCTCTGCCCTTGCAACAGGCTTCTCTTCTGCCTGGACTTTCAGGCTTTTCCATACATTCTCTGAAATCAAGGTAGAGGCTCCTAAGCCTCAATTCTTGCACTCTGTGTACCCACAGGCTTAACATCACCTGGAAGCCACCAAGGCTTATGGCTTGTACCCTCTGAAACAGCAGCTTGAGGTTTACCTGGGCTCCTTTGAGCCACGTCTGGAGCTGGAGTGACCAGCATCCAGGGAACAGGGGCCTGAGGCTGTGCGGGGCAGTGGAGCCTGGGCCTGGCCCACAAAACCAGTCTTTCCTCCTAGGTATATGTGCCTGTGATGAGAAGGGCTGCAGCAAAGTTCTCTGAAATACCTTCAAGGCCTTTTCCTCATTCTCTTGGCTATTATGACTTGGCTCCTTTTTACTTATGTAAATTTCTGCAGCATGCTTGAATCCCTGCCCCAAAAATGGGTTTTCCTTTTCTATCCTATGGTCAGGTTGCACATTTTCCAAATTCTTATGCTCTGCTTCCCCTTTAAATATAAATTCTAGTTTTCCATCTTTTATTTGCTCATGCATATGATCATATGCTGTTCGAAGCAGCCAGGTAAATTCCTGAATGCTTTGCTGCTTAGAAATTTCTTCCTCCAATTACCTTAAATCATCGCTCCCAAGTTCAAAGTTCCACAGATCTCTAGGGCAGAGGCACAATGCCTCCGAGTTCTTTGCTAATGCATAGCAAAAGTGACCTTTACTCCAGTTCCCAGTAAGTTCCTTATTTCCACCTGAGACCTCCTCATCCTGAACTTCATTGTCCATATCACTATCAGCATTTTGATCACAACCATTTAACAAGTTTCTAGAAAGTTCCAAACTTTTCCTCATCTTCCTGTCTTCTTATCAGCCTTCTAAACTGTTCCAACCTGTCCTTGTTACCTAATTCCAAAGCCACTTCAACATATTCAAGTATCTTTATAATAAGCACTGCCTCACTCCTGGGTACCAGTTTTTTGTATTAGTTTATTCTTGCACTGCTGTGAAGAAATACCTGAGACTGGGTAATTTATAAAGAAATATGGTTTAACTGTCTTATAGTTCTGCAGGTTGTAGAGGAAGCATATCAGCTTCTGCTTCTGGGGTGGCCTCAGGAAACTTAAAATTACAGTGAAAGGTAAAGGGAAAGTAGTCATCTTACATGGCCAGAGCAGGAGCAAGAGGGAGGTGGTGCTACACACTTTTAAACAACCAGATCTTGCGACAACTCACTTACTCATTATAAAGAGAATAGCACTGAGGGGATGGTGCTAAACCATTTGTGAAGGATCCACTCCCAGTCACCTCCCACCAGGCCCCACTTCAACATTGAGGATGACAATTTGATATGAGATTTAGGCAGGGACATAGATCCAAACCATATCAGTGTTTGTAGTCCCAGCTACTTGGGAGGCTGAGGCAGGAGGATTGCTTGAGCCAGGGATGCTGAGCTGCAGTGAGTCATGATGGTGCCACTGCACCCCAGCCGGGGTGACAGAGTGAGACTCATACTCTGAAAAATAATAATAATAGAATAAAATATGATTTTAATGGAAATTCTGAAGCATACATATCGTTACTTGCATAGTATTAAATAATTGAAAACAGCTGGATATTTGTTATATACTATTACACATTACCATTTCTAGAAATGTCTTCTAAGCAAATAAATGAAAATTTCTTGTGTGGACAGTCAAGAATTTTGTGTGTGTGTGTGAGACAACTGAAAAAATTATGTAGGCACATGTGAAATACTCAGCAGCCACAAAAGTCAGGCTTCATGGTAAATTGGACCATTTCAAAAACATGTCTGGATTTAACACCAACTCATGTAAAACGTTCAACATTCTTTGAAGTTACTGTCAGGTTAGTGTTATTGTTAACTTACTATTCTATCAGAGACAGCATCTAATGCTATCTAATCATGTTTGCGACTTAGGTTTTCTCTCTCTTAGCTTTATGCATACTATCTCTTCTACTCTTCCTAGCATTTTTGTTCCCTCTTTGTGCCTTCTTTACAGACCCCGAGTAAGGATCCAGAAATTCAACCACTATTTAATGACCATTTTATGCAGAATTCTCGTATTTGCCACCTTAATTTATTTATGCCCTATCAATTGAGCGGAGCACAGTCTCAACTGTGACATGAATTATAAATAATTTAACTACAAAACATCAATGGCTGCTTCTCATGGAAAAGGTAATAGGCATGAGAAATACTTACAGTGTCATGAACAATCTGAATCAGTGTATTATGCACCTGACTCAATATATTATTCACCTTTTCTTGCACAAACATTGTCCCTCCAAAAGAGTCTCTCAGTAGTGTCATCAGCTTTACAAAACTACTGTTTTCTTTGTTGATATTGCAAAAGTGTTCAGAATATGGGACCCAAGATAACATTGTCTGAATTTCAATATTGGTAGTACGCCATGCTAGCTAAGTTATATTTTCAAATTACTTGCTTTTTCAAAGTCTTGTATCAGTTGTTAAATAAGGAAAATAATAGCATCTACTAGATAAGATTGCTTTGACTATTAATTGAAATAATACAGGGAAATATTTAGTGCGGATATAGTAAGCACTCAATAAATACTAGTTATTAGTATTATTTGATTTTCTATAATGTTCACTTCACTTCACATGCCTGATACTCATATAAATAAGTAAAAGAATCACTTGTCTCTTAAAAATAATTTTAAATTATCAATTTGAAATAAGTATGGAATTATAAATAATAAAACATAAAGTCAGAGAGGCAGTATAGCATATCTTAGCATGAATTTCAGTAATACGTCAAGTCCTAGATATTCCACTTATGATTAGTGTGGCAAGTGACATTCTTTATGATTGTGCTACAGGAAATATCTAAAGGGTTCATAGTATTCATTCAGCGATTAGTAACTACTATAGATAGCTAAGAGACATATATATACATATCAATGAGAGAGGGTAAATAAAAAGCATGGGAGAGTAGAGCCCTAAAGACCACTCTAATGGGCCTTTTTAAATTGAGTATGGAGTAATGCCAGGGTAGGCAAACCCACTGAGCTTGTGGCAAAATACAACTGCAGTCTGTTTTTCTAAATAAAGTATTACTGGAACACAGATTCATTCACATAACTTCTACAGCTGCTTTCTCGCTGCAACAGCAGAATTGAGCAGTGGTGACAAGGACCACATGGTCCACAGATCTTACTCTTTAGCTCTTTATGGAAGATGTTTGCCAACTCTGAAATAAAAGAAAATATGTTGAGCCTGATTTTGCTCATGTTGAGAATAGGATACAGGAAGAACATAAAGGAAATTGTTGTCTCTAGTTGAATGGAGTAGAGAAATGAATTTGAATGAGAACTGAGGTAATGTCATTATGTTTGACAATGGGCTTACTGCAATTTCACTATTAGTTGTAGAAGGCAATCTTGTTAATAAATAAAGCAAATAAATATAGAATGTATGATTATGGATGTTGAAATCATACTGCCTTGGTTTAATCCTAATTGTAACTTACTATGAAACCTTGGTCAAATTAATTAAGTCCCTTTCCTGAGGTTCTTCATTTGTAAAATTGGAATAGTAATAGCATCTCTCACAAGTTGTTTGTGAGAATTACATGAGTTTATATAAGCAAATCAAAAACCTCTGGCAAACTTATTATGCTGTCAATTTCTAGCTTCATTTATATAAGCACATTTAATGTTATTCAGTGATAATGACCCTATTATTATGTTAATAACATGTAAGTGATATTTAGTAACAAGAAATCTCATTTAAGAGATTCAATGATAATAAAGCTTTTCAGCAAGAACAGAAACCTAACATACAGTTGTCCCTCTGTATCCACAAGGAATGCATTCCAGAACCCCTGAGGATACCAAAATTCTAATGCTCAAGTCCCTTATACAAATGTAATATTATTTGCATATAACCTATGCACATCCTCACAAGTACTTTAAACTCTCTAGATTTCTTACAATAGCTAACACAAGATCAGTGTTATGTAAATAGTTGTTATATGTTTTTTAATTTGCATTATTTTTAAGCGTATTGTTATTTTTATTGTTTTTTTCAAAATATTTTAAATTCATGCTTGGTTGAATATGCAGATGCAGAACTTGTGGATATGGGGACACCAGCGATATTTAGAAGCTTAGGTTCTACCTGAGAATGAATCTCTGAAACTTTTTTCTAAGTTCATATAGTACTTTAACATTTAAATAGTACTATTATTCTTACAAACATCTTAAGGAAAGAGAGAGATGAGAAAAAGACAATTGCTGATAGTTACTTTGTTTTCTTATGATGACAGGGGACAGGTTGAGAATGGACTAGTCCCCATAAATGTCAGTCTGAAGTCTTGACTGAAGTACAATTGTGGGAAAAATTAAGTTTGCAGAAGAAAATAAATTATTTTTATTCAGAAAACAGGAAGTGACAAAAAGATGCTGTTCTTTTTACCCTTGATATCAACTGTTCTGAAATATAAAGTGACCTAAAAAATGACTCAGAAGTGTATTTTAAAGATAATATTCAGAGCAACAGATTTAATAGTGAAATGATGACACTTGTTTAAAAATAGAAATGTATGACAATGTAGGGTTGATTTGATGAATTCATTTGACATTCAAAATCATTTTATTGAATATCTGCCATGTGGTAGTAATTATACAAAGTAATGAGTCTAGTCTGTTATTTACAATGAATTACCATAGAAATACTAAAATGACATAAAAAGAGACACCTGCTTCAGGTGGGAATGTAGAAAGTCACAAGAAATCATTAATAATTTCACCATATAACTGATACCAATAAGGTGAATGAGAGAGAAATTTATATTTTTTAAATTTTTATCCTATAATGGAACTGAAGATATAACAAAAAATAACAAGAAGTTAACGAAATGAAAACAAGTCCAGAAAGTGACACATGCTTACTAGGAGACAGAACACCAATAGTTGCTTTCATTACTGATCAAGGAGTAGAAGGAGAAGAAACCTAGTGTAAATAGCTGACAAAGAAGCCAGCCGCACCATTAAGAAATCTTTAGCCGTACTTTATATATAAGCTGTTATGATGGTTTGGAAACTTATGGAGTCCAGCCACAAGGTTTGCATGGCCTTGCAGACTGTTTTTTGAGTCTGCTTGGTGGGTGGCAGTAGCATGCAGAGGTCAGTCAGAGTGTGGGAAGGGGATCTGAGGGACCCCTCCTAGGGTTGCACAGCCTTTTCAAGTGGAAGATAGTGGCCTGTTGAAGGCCTAGGGGACAGGACAGAGAGAGGAGACAAATTCACACAAGGAAATAGAGGCTTAAAATGGAGCAAAGAAGCTGCTGTAAAATTCTGGGAGCAGGACAGGAGAAATGAGGGAAAGCTTTCTCAGGCATGATGGTTGTCAACTGCTAAAGCCTGGGGAAGGCCCAGAACGCATGAGAGAAATTCTTTTTCTGTTGTTGTTTGTAAACAGTTTTATTGAACTTGAAGGGCATTATGCTAAATGAAATAAATCAGTCACAGAAGGACAAATGCTGCGTGATTCCACTTATATGAAGTATCTAAAATAGTCAAACTTACAGAAGAAGAGTCTAGAATGGTGTTGACAATGAGCTGGGAGAAGAGGGAAATGGGGAGTTTTTCAATTGATATAAAGTTTCAGCTTATGCAAGATGAATTAATTCTAGAGATCTTTTTACAGCACAGTGCCTAAAGTCAACAATTCTACATTATGCATTTGAAAATTTGTTAAGTGAATAGATCTCCTGTAAAGTGTTCTTACCACAAAGGCAAGCAAACAAAACAAAGGCAACAATGACAACTAAGGGACACAAGGAAACTTTTAGACATGATGAATATGTCTATTACCTTCATTGTGGTGATAGTATCATGGGTGTATCCCTATGTCCAAATTCATCAAATTTATACATTAAATATGTGCAGTTTTTGTTTATTGGTTATATCTCAATAAAGCTCTTCTTAAAAAGAGAGAGAGAAAGAGCGTGTTTTCAGCCATACTGGTGTTGTATTGCAAAGTGGCAGCCGCTGAAATCTAGTGCAAGGTAGGAAAGGTCAATTGTATTCCTACAGGGCACTTCAGTGTGTCTTCACTGAGGGCAAGCAATGACTACTCAAGCGGATAAAAATGAAATAAGTTATATTTTATTTCCACTCATTTTCCTCTTTGGAATCTAGTAAAACACAGTGAAGGCAGCATTACCACTTCCTTTCCAGCAGAGCTTGGGACATGAGCATGGAAAAGGCTGTGGACAGCTGTGATTTATAGCCCTGACACCAGCATCAGAATGAGGAATTCCCTTTGCTCTTCTGCTGTACTCACAGCTTTTGGTGCCTCAGGCAATCTCTCTCCCCATTTCCTTGACCAACCTGTAGCAGGCCTTTACCGAGCACTAGATGAAACCTGAAGTATCGCAGAGGACATTTTAAACTGTCTTCTAAAGACGTTTAATCTAGAAAAATTTCCATAAAGCTATTTATAGCATCTTTATTTGTAACAACCCAAAAGTGTAATACCAAAACTTCATCAGCAGTAGAATAGGATAAACAAATTGTGGCACGTTGATACATTGAATATTATTTAATAAAAAACAAGCACACAATTGACATATGCCACCAAATGAATAAATCTCTAAAATATCATGTTGAGCCGAAGAAGCCAGAGACAAAAGAATACATCACATCTTATGACTGTATTTATGTTAAGCTTAGGAATAATAAAAAAAGATAAAATCAAAACAGTGACCATAGTGGTGGTGGTAGTGGTGGTGGTGTGAAGAGAAAAGGCACAGGGAAGCATTCTTTCCTGTAATACAACAGTCGCATCTTTTAATAGTGTTTACATCGGTGTATACAATTGTTAAAAAATGTATCAAACGGAACATTTATGTTCTCTACATTTTATTATAAATTGTTGACTTCAGACAGCACCTTGAAGTGCACATCATAAATGATAATTGTGAAAGCAAACATTCTGATAGGCAAATTGCAGGTTTTCATGATAAAAAAGAATGGTTCTGTACAATCAAAAGCCTCCAAAGTAATATTGCATCAATGTAATAGTGCCCAAAGTATTTCATAAGGCCTATAGACCCAACCCTAAAGCAATCCAGATAAAGGAGGAGTTAGATATGACATGACTTGGAGGACTGATGAGGGGAAACACATGCAGACAAAGCATAAACAAACTGCCTAGAACATGCCAAGAACATGAAGACTTAAATGTAATGGCACATATATTCCTAAGTCTTGTCTATTGTTCTCAAATCATTTACAGGAATAATTTCTTCCCTGACCCAGGGTTAATCTTGATGGGGATTTATTATAGGATACTGATATGGTTTGGCTGTGTCCCCACCCAATTCTCATGTTGAATTGTAGCTCCCATAATTCTGACATGTTGTGGGAGGGACCTGGTGGGAAATAATTGAATCAAGGGGGCGGTTTTCCCCATACTGTTCTCATGGTAGTGAATAAGTCTCATGAGATCTGCTATGTTTATAACGGGTTTCTCCATTCACTTGGCTCTCATTCTGTCTTGCCCGCCACCATGGAAGACGTGACTTTTGCCTTCCGTCTTGATTGTGAGTCCTCCCCAGCCACATGGAACTGTGGGTCCGTGAAACCTCTTTTTTTTTTTTTTAATATATAGATTATCCAGTCTTGGGTATGTCTTTATCAGCAGCACAAAAACAGACTAATACAGATACTGATGACCTTTCAAAATATTTAGAATGACTAACAACAGACTTTACGCTGACCTTCTCCCATTAATGACTTTCATAACTCACAGCACACATTCAGGATGCTGAGACACCCAGTGCTTCTGCTGCAATCAGGAAACGGCCTGCCAAATCTGAAAGTTACTGCAACACTGGCCAGATCTTAAGTCTACCACCTCTGCTTTTCTGTGAAGCAGCCAATATTTCCCAGAAGTGATATGAATGATGTAAACCAAAATCACATCCAGATATGTCAAGAGAACCTGGAAAACTGTGTGTGGGCTTGCTTTTGTTTTTGTTTTTTTTTTAGCTTTTTAGCCTCTGCAATATAAGAAAGTACACAATAAGCAGGTTTGAATGGATGTTGAGCAAGCCAATCCAAATATATCATCCTTCACACGTATTTTCTTCCCATTCTTAAGCCTCCAAACAGCAATAAGAAACAAACAAAAAATGCTCCTGTGTAACACAACCTGGCGATCCTAACATAAACAACTGCTCACCCTCACGTAAAAGGAAGAGCAAAGCTCTTAAGTACTGCCTCCATTTCTGAGTAATGTTCACTCCTCCTCAATTACAATCCATCTTGACATTGTGCAATCAATGACAATGAATTTTCATTTTAATAGCCATCAACCTTCTATTGTAAAAGAGTAAGAACAGAGAAGAAAAAAACAGGAAATTGAGTACTTATATAGAAACAAAACAAAAAGTTAATAAGAGTAGCCAAGGAAATCCTTATTTCTACAACTGAACAATCATTCGTAATCAATATTTGAAACTTAACACTTAAGGATGGTGACACCATGGAGTTTGCTATTCACAGTTGACATAATTAAATTTTGCATTTGGTTTTTGATAGTATCAACCCTATGACCCTAATAAATAAGATAGTATTTTAGGACTGTTATGAAATCTCTCTGGTTTAGTCATGAGTTGACGTCTAAATTCATGAGCTTATCATTCATTTCTGTAAGCGTTCCAAGTCACTCAGGAAATTCTGCCCACAGCATAGTCTTTGTAGTCACTTTCTGTACATTAAATTATGGCAGCCATTGAGTTTCCATGGGACTTGATTCAGTCAGCACTTGATCACAATCAAGCACAGGTGATGTCTTGATTAATTAGTATGCCACTACATGCCATAGATTACTTAGCACTCTGTTTCCTTCTGTTAAAGGTTTCACCAATATGCTCAAGCACAAGGGCATGAGTAAACCAATGTCCAAATACCATCTTTTCAGATCTTTCTCCAGGAACCACTCTACTTCCTCATACCACAACTGTTATTAGTCAACATTCAACCAAGAGACAGAAACCACAGAATAATTTGAACACAGGAAGTTTAATACAAGGAATTATAAACTCTCATAGGGGATTAGCTATTATGGGAAAGAGACAACTCTAAAGAATTCAGGAATAGCATATGGAGTAAGCAGCCACAAACTTTGAGGCTGAGGCAGACCTTCTAAAGAAGGAACAGATGTGGAAGAACCCCCTACCTGTGGCCCACCAGAGTATGAAGTTACCTTAGATTCTGTATAGAAGAAACAGCTTGAAAGCGTTCTTCAAATATACTGGAAGAAACTGCCTCCTGAGAAGTAGATTATATTTTAGGCAGTCTTTCACTGCTGGCTGTGATATACTGTTGGTTGTCATGCACTAGAAGAGCATGTCCAGAGATATGTCCTGGAGTGAAGAAGAGTAGACCCTTTCATCCACAGTGTCCCTGCAGAGTCCTCTATTGACAAAGTTTAACATCATGCCACCTGGAAAAAAAGAAATGTTTACCAGGTTTAACTCAATTATACATTAGGAAATGAAGGGTGGTTAGAAAGAAAAACTACCTTTCCAATGAACTACTTGAAATATAAAGCTTGTGTTGTTAATTACAGAAAACTGACTTAAGTGATGTAAACAAGCAAACACACAATAAACTTCATTTATCTTTCATATAGAAACTAAAAATCATGTGGAATCTGGAAGTCCAGTGTGGATATGGCAGTTTGCTTCATAAACTACTTGTCTATGCAGGCTTTTTTGCTCAGGAACAAATCATGGTGCATACATCTACTCCTTCTGCCTCTGTGTCTACACATCAGGTTACAGGAAGGGGGTAAAGGACAGGGAAACAGGACAAAGGATTGACAACTGCTGTCTCTTAAGAAGGGTTCCTGAAAAGGTCCACATGACTTCTGCCCAACTTCACATACCCCAGTGACCAAAATTTGGTCACATAATACACTTCTCTACAAGAAAGCTGGACAATGTGATGTCTATTGGTTTGCTTGTGTGCCCAGCTAAAAATTGGGAGTTTAAATTCCATAGACTACAAAGGAAATAGATATTTAGGGAATACCACTCTCTGTCATACAATAGTTTTCAGCACAAACTAAGCGCTCAATTAGATGCTTGTAAAATAAGTATAAATTACCTACTCACATTATGCTGGACTAATAGGTAGTGAGTTAACTCTTTCAATGAGTCTATTTTGTTAATTACATTAGTTAAACTTGCTAAAGAGTGAAAAGAAAGCATCTAATTTTCATTCTTTCTTTTTTGCCTTAGAAATATTAAAAAAGAGCAGTTACCTTCTATCTTTAATGATGAACACATAAGTTCATTATTGACAAGAAGTTTTGGAGGGTAATATCTATTAAAGTAATAAACAGATGTAGATGTGGGAACTGCATTGCTCTCTGGAATTCAGATTCCAAAGGGGAGTTCGTTTAGGAAAAAGAACTAAAAGCATATTCAATCAGACTTTTCAAAGAGGTCATCATGAGCAGAACTATATCTTTGTTAAAAAAAAAAAAGTCATGATTGTAGAAAGTTGAGTTTAGAAGAATAGTCAATTAAAATGGATACTGATTTCACCAGGTGTATATAATATATGTTACATTTTGATGTATCCTTGTATGTGTGACAATGTTTTGTAGCCTAAAATAACATAATACACTTCCATCAGAGGGCTATCTTTTTCACAAGAATTTAATAATCATATTTTATTATCCAAAATATTTGGCCTTTATATTTCACATTGTGGAATCAGATGACTGGCCCTCACTTGATGATTCTTTATTATCCTTAACCACTGCAGAGGAGGACAGAAAGAGGGATGTGATTAATGCTTTAGTCAATCAAATGTCACATAGCAGAAGACAAGCACAGTGATTGCAAAGCAAACTGTTATTTCTATCTTAGGCTTTCTATTCATTATTTATGTAAGATATAGGTACTCTATTGGCTTATTATTACTCAAAATTATTAAATGTTAATAGTGAAAGACAATGAAACAAAGCTGTGGTATCTATGATATAATTGTGTATATTCATACATAATTCATTATAGATGCATCTCATATTGTGGAATGAAAGGTATAAAGAATAAAAACAGAAGGAAAGCAGTAAAATAGAAAACAAAGAGCTTGCTACCTGGGACTAATTTCCAAAATTCAAATTTGAAAGAGAAAGGCTTTTATTCCGGAAGTTTAGCAACCAAGTCATCTGCTGCTAGAAAATGGAAGAATCGGTGTGTTTCTAAAAAGACACCACAAAAAATTAGACGCTTTTTATATGAAAAGAAAAAAAAGAAGTGGCAGATTTCTGCATCTCTACATAGTACCACTCAAACTTTCAAGAACACATTTTGGGCAAAAATCTGTTTCCTTAATTAAGGGCAGATATAACATGTGAATAAATGATAACACTCTCAAACTATGGGATAAATAAAGTTAACCAGCTGTATTTAACCTAATCTTAAAAGGACAAAAGAGATGAACATCTGCTAGGACATGAGTTAAAGTCTAGATTCCAGCTATGGTGATTTTATTAGGCAAGCAGGATCAAAGATGACTAAATCTAAGCAATATTCTAAATGAAGCTGCCCACAGATGCTCTAAATTAATCAAAATATCCTGTGTTCATTTTTGTGAAACCAAATGCTTACCCACATAAAAGTAAAAGAGAAACCAACAGTACATTCATATCTAACATATATTTGCCCAAGAAAAAAATGTTTTTAAACCATCAGGACAAATGATGTAAATTTTCAATGTAATTTGACATTATGCTTATGTAGTACAAGTGTGTCTTTAAACAATTGAATTGGGATCATTGTGAATAATACATGTATTTTAAAATTACTAATCTCCAACTCAGAACAAAGGAATCATATTTTTTAGAACTTAGGCCATTGAATGTAGATTTTAATAAGTTTCCCAAGAGATTCTCATTCTCATCAAAGTCTGAGAACCACTTTTTACACTATAGTATATTCTATTACCTGATATTATATAATTTTAATTAAATTGCTACTCTTCATAACAAATCATTGTCATGCATAGTTGTTACATGTATTAGAGAGCTATTGCTTCAATAATACTGCATAACAAATAACCCCAAATTTCAGTGGCTGTACCAAAACAAACCTTCATTTTTATTTTCTTATAGGTGCATTTGGGACCAAGGCATATTTGTTTTAAGATCTGGACTGGCTGGTCTTGGTTCCAGCGTTCAAGTCTAGTTGAAGTCTTTTTCATGTGCCCACTCTGAGGTCCACATATGTCTTTCCAGAGAACACAGGCACACAAAAATAAGTGTGTATGCACACCCACATTGAGTGTCTCCTCTTGCTTCACAAGTTGGTTTTCTTGTTTGTTCCATCAGACTGCATCTGTTGGTCTAATTGCCTACTATCATCCACACGGGGATTTTTCCTGTTGTCTCTCTTTTTTTTTCCAATTCTTATGCAAAATTTTATCTCCTCAGATATGTCCCTATCTTCACCCGTTCCAATTTACTCCTTAGCCTATCTTCTAATTCTGTTTTCTTCTTATGACTTATAATTACTTGAATGTTTTATTTATTTATTGTTTTATTTTAAAGCTAATAATTTATTGAGATGTAATTTACATCCATTAAAATAAAAAAATCCTAAAGACATACATCATTTAATTTTGAAATTGTAAAATTGTAAAAATTGTAAAAACACATGTATCAATTACATGGATGAAGACAGATAACATTTCTATGATGCCAGAAAGTTACTTGTGCCTCTCTCTAAGCAATGCACACTACAATAGGTCTGTACTCATCTGATTGCTATTACTATAGATAAATTTTGTGTGGTCATTAAATTCATATAATTGAAATCATACAGTGTGTATTATTATTATTATTATTATTTGAAATGGAGTCTTACTCTGTCTCCCAGGCTGGAGTGCAGTGGTGCAATCTCGGCTCACTGCAACCTCTGCCACTAGGTTCAAGCAATTCTCCTGCCTCAGCCTCCTGAGTAGCTGGGATTACAAGCACCTGCCACCGCGCTCGGCTAATTTTTGTATTTTTAGTAGAGACAGGGTTTCACCGTCTTGGCCAGGCTGGTCTTCAACTCCTGACCTCATGATCCACCCACCTCAGCCTCCCAAAGTGCTGGGATTATAGGCATGAGCCACTGCACCTGGCCCATTGTGTATTATTTTGCATTTCATCTCTCACTATCATGCTTTTGAAATTCACAGGTGTTGTTATTTACATCAATTCTTTTTTCCTTGTTAATTCATTGTATAGATATATCATAGTCTGTTCATTTATCTTCTAATAGATAGCTGATTTTTTTTCTTCTAGTTTCTGAATACTATGAATAAAGCTGCTATGGACATACTTACACGTATCTTTTGTGTAAACTTAAAGCTTTTTTTTCCTCTCACATAGTAAGTAGGAGTGAAACTGCTAGGGTGTAGGGTTGATATCTATGTAACTTTATGAGAAAATACATACATTTCCAAAGTAGTTATGTCATTTTTTTACTCTCACCAGCAATGTATAAAAGTTCTGAATGCTCTATATCTTTGCTAATACTAATTATTGCTGGCCTTTTCAGTTTTTTTTATTCTGGGTTTTAAAATTGTACATTGTGATTTTAATTGAAATTGTTAAAAAATATTAATGTTTATCACTGATAGGGTTAGGCTTTGTGTCCCCACCCAAATTTCATCTTGAATTGTAAACCCCATAATCTCCATAATCCTCACTTGTGAAGGGAGAGACCAAGTGGAGGTAATTGAATCATGGGAGCATTTCCCCTATGCCGTTCTCATGATAGTGAGTTCTTACGAGATCTGATGAATTTATCAGGGACCCTTCGCCCTCCACTTGGCACGTTTCCTTCCTACTGCCTTGTGAAGCAGGTGCCTTGTTTCGCCTTCACCTTGCACCATGATTGTAAGTTTCCTGAAGCCTCCCCAGTCATGCTGAACTGTGAGTCAATGAAACCCCTTTCCTTTATAAACTACCCAATCTCGGGCAGTGTGAATATGAATGAATATAATCAGCCTTCCACATGTTTCTTGTGAGTCACTTATGTCTTTTCGGACATACATGTTCTAGTGTTTGACACAAATTTTAATGAAAATGTTTATCACTTTAGTACTAATGTGGAAGAATTATTTTTATATTCAGGGTATGAGTCCTTTGGTAGCATAGCTATTACTCATGATTTTGTTCAGTCTATTTGTGACTTTTCACTGCCTTAATAATGTTTTTGATGATTAAAATATGTTAATTTTGGTAAAATACAAATGATTGCTTTTTCCCTTTTTTGCTAAGTGCCTTTTGAGTTCCATCTAAGAAATATTGACAAACCAATATCATAAAAGTTATTACTTTGTATATTCTACCAAAACTGATGTAGCTTTAGTTTTTTTATATGTATATATTTTGATACAGTATCTTGTTCTGTTGCCCAAGCTGTAGTGTAATAATATGATCACAGCTCACTGCAGCCGTGACCTCCTAATCTCAAGTGATCCTCCCACCTCAGCCACCCAAGTAGCTGGCACTACAGGTGCACCAACTTGCCCAGCTAATTTTTGTATTTTTTGTAGAGACAGGATTTCCCCGTGTTGCCCAGGGAGGTCTTGAACTCCTGGGTTTAAGTAATCCACCTGACTCTGCCTCCCAAAGTGCTGGGATTACAGGCCTGAGCCACCGCACCTGGGTCTAGATTTAGTTTTCAAAATTTTATCTATCATCCATTTTAAGTTAAAATTTCTGCCCATGGTGACTTGGGGTTGGGAAAAGATTATCGGGTTTTTGAATATATATATTGAGCTTATTAAGCATAATTTTTTGAAAAGATGTACTTTTCCCGTAAAATTGCTTTGATTCCTTCATTAAAAATTAATTATCCTTTAGTTTGTGGATCTACTCTTGCCTCTATTTGTTTTTGCTGATCTGTTCACCTATTCTTACATAAGTGTTAAACTCTGAATTACTATAGTTTTGTAGTAACCATTGTAGTCAACTCTGTTCTCCTTCATTATTCCCTTGAATATTCTAAATCCTTGGTATTTTTGAAAATATGTTTTATATTCCATTTGTCAGTTACTACATATATTTTTTAGCAGAAATACGTTGTCTCTGTAGTTAATTTAGAAAGAAAATTATAAATTGACAATATTGGGTATTCTTAACCATAAAAATTTAGCTAAGTCTTCTTTAGTTTAACTCAGCAATGATGTTTTATTTGCTACATATCTTTTGTTACATTTCTAAAGATTTCATGATTTTTATGCTATAGAACATATTTAAACATTTTTTACCACTGTCTTTAGTACCTAAATATAGTTAGTTTTATATATTTACTTTTACTTTCTGCTAAATTTATCTACTATTTCTATAAGTTTTTGCATTTTTAATTTTTTGTTACTGTTTTTACCAATAGTGAATTACGGCAGTTTAATTTTTTCCATCTTTTATGTCTTATATATTTTTTTATTTTCTTACTGTACTAGCCAAGATGTACAGCACAGGGTTTATATAAATATGGAAAGGAAATATTCTACATTTAGACTTAAAAGTAGGAGTAAAACATTAACTGTTTTATCATGCAATATGATATACTAAAATAAATTATATAGATACTCTATAACAGATTAATATTCTATTTCTAGATTGTTAGTTTTTCTTATAAATGAATATTAATTTTTATCAAATCCTGTTTCCTCATCTATTAAGATGATTGTATATTTTGTTTATTTTGCTAACATGCTGTGTTAATCTACTTTTTAATATTACTTCAATCTAACATTACTACTGGGATAAATCTCACTTGGTCATGATGTATAAATCTTTTTATATATTGTTTTATAGTATTTGCTGATATTTTCTTTTTAGAATTTTTCTGTCTATGCTTTGATAAAAGTTGCTCTGAAATTTGCTCTTCATGTAATATTCTTTTTAGATTTTAATATAAGAATATTTTAGTCTTTTAAGACTGCCATAACAAAACACCACATCTTGGGTGGCTTAAACTACAGAAACTCATTTCTTACAATTCCAGAGGTAAACATCCAAGATCAAAGTGTTGGCAGAGTTGGTTTTTCCTGAGTCCTCTTTGGCTTGCTAATTGTCACCTTTTCACTCTGTCCTCACATGGCTTTTATCTGTGCATGCATGCACCTGGTGTCTCTTCATCTTATAAAGACAACAGTCCAGGTGGATTAGGGCTTCACCTTTATTGACCACATTTAACATTAAGTACCTCTTTAAAGGTTTGCAATATTACCTCATTCTCCTAACAAATTTTACAGCACTTGGAATAATATCTCCTTTTGCATTCCTGAAATTGGTCATTTGTATATACTGTGTCTCATCTTCTCAGTAAATCATATGAATTTATTAAATTTGGTAACTTTTTCAAATATAGTCTTTTGAATCTATGATTTTTTCATCTGTTTTTCTGTTCTAATAGTTTATTTATTTATGTTCATATCTTTTTCTTTTTCCTTTTAAGTTTTTATTTGCTTTTCTTTTTTCAGCTTCTCATGCCAAGGTTTGGATGACTGATTTTAAAACTGTTTTCCCCAACATCCAATTAATGAGCTTTGAGATTTAAAAATTCCTTCTAATCACTACTTTAATTACATACAAACATTTTGTTAGGTTTTGTATTCACTATCATTTAGAAAAAATATTTTCTCATTTTCACTCATTCCTTTTTCACCCATACGTATTTAGAATGGGGTTTTGTATTTCTAATTTTTGATGGATTTCTAATAATTTGAAGTAGTTTTTCAGTTTGTTTTTATTCATTCAGATTATGATATCTATATAACTTTAATTCTTTGGAACTCATTTTATGCTCCATCTTGTAGTGTATTTTGGTGAATATTCCTTGAGTGCTTTAAAATAATGTGTATTATTCCATTGTTGAATGTAATACTCCATATCCGTAAATGTGAACGTGGTCACATTAGATAATGTAATCCTTCTACATCTTTAAAGACATTTTGTCTACTTGTTCAAGAAATTACTGAGAAATTAAAATTAGTGATATTATTATTATTATTTTAAGAGACATGGTGTCCCTCTCTTGCCCAGGCTAGAGTGCACTGGCACGATCACAGCCTGCTGCAACATGGAAGTCCTGGGCTCAATCCTCCCACGTCAGCCTCCTGAGTAGCTATAAATACAGGCACACACCACCCCACCTGGCTAGTTTTTACATTTTTGTAGAGAGGGGATCTCACTATGTTGCACAGGCTAGTCTCAAACTTCCAGTCTCAAGTGATCCTCCCACCTCTGCCTCCCAAAGCACTTGGATTACAGACATGAGCCACTGCACCTGGCCAAAATCTTAAATTTAGTTATTTTTCTTTTAGAACATTTAATTATTCTCTTATGCATTTTAAACCTATGCTATGAGATGCATACATATATAAGACAGTTATGCCTTCCTGATGAATTGACCCTTCTGTCAAAAAATCTCTCTTGCTCTCTCCGGTAATATCTGCTTTTTAGATATCTACATAGGGTTCTCTCTATAGCTTTCTAATCATTACTGTTTGCATTACATATTGTTTTTCATCCTTCGATTTCCTGGTATCCTTATAATTAAATTTTGTCTCTTGTAAATACCATATAGTTGGATGTTGTTTTTTCATCCAGTCTGGCAGCCTTTGGCTTTCAAATGTAGTGTTTAGTGCCTTTGAATTTAATGTAGTCAGTGAAATGACTGATATTGTTTATAATTTTGTAATTTATTCTTCTATGTTTCCTCCAGTCTTGTATTTTTCCTGACTTTGCTTGAATTAATCAAGTATTTATTCACATATTGAATACTCTCATTTTATTTTCAAATTAATTTTTAATTTTTGTGGGTACATATTAGGTGTAGATATCTATAGGGTACTTGAGATATTTTGGTACAGCAAGAAATGCATAATATGCATCATGTAAAATTGGGTATCCATCCCCTCAAGCATTTATTTTTTGTGATACAAACAATCCAATTACATCTCTTGGTTAGTTAAAAATTTACAGTGAAATTATTATTGTCTATTACCCTTAAATACTGTCTTATTCATTCACTCTGTATATTTTTTGTACGTATTAACCATCCCACCTCTCTCCTGTCCCCTCACAACCATTCTTAGCCTATGGCAACTAACATTCTATTTTCCATATCCATGGTTTTAATTGTTTTGATGTTCAGATACCACAAATAAGTGAGAATATGCCATGTTTGACTTTTTATACCTGGCGTATTTTACATAACATAATGACTTGTGGTTCCATCCATGTTGCAAAAGACTGAATCTCATTTTTTTATTGTTGAATAGTACTCCATTGTTTACAAGTACCACATTTTCTTTATCCATTCCTCTGTTAAGTCTTTAATCCATATTAATTTAATTTTTGTATATGGTAAGAGATAGGAATGCAGTTTCATTCTTCTGCATTTGGGTGCACAGTTTTCCTAGAACCATTTATTGAAGACCGTCTTTTCCCCCAAAGAATGTTCTTGGCACCTTTATCAAAAATGAGTTTATGTAGAGTTTGGATTTTCCCCTATGTTCTTTATTCTGTTTCATTGGTCTATATGTCTGCTTTTGTGTCAGTACCATAATATTTTAGTTACTATATCTCTGTAGAATAATTTGAAGTTGGGTAAATTATTTCCTCCAGTTTTGTTCTTTTTGCTTAAAGTAGCTTTGTCTATTCTTGGTCTTTTGTAGTTCCATATAAATTTTAGAAGTGTTTTGTTTCTATTTCTGTAAAGAATATCATTGGTATTTTGTTAGGTATTGCATTGAATCTATAGATTTATTTAAGTAGTATGGATATTTGAATAATGTTGATTTTTCCAATCCATGAAGACCTTTCCATTTTTTGTCTGTCTTCTTCAATTTCTTTAATCAATGTTTTATAGTTTTCATCATAGAGATCTTCCATTTCTTTGGTTAAGTTAATTGCTAGCTATTTAACTTTATTTGTAGCTATTCTAAATGAGATTCCTTTATTGATTTTTTCTCACATTGTTCATTGTTGGCATATAGAAATTCTATTGGTTTTTGTATGTCGATTTTGTATCCTGCAAGATTACTGAATGTCTTTATTGCTTCTAATAGTTTTTTAGTGGAGTTTTTAGGTTTTTTCAAATATCAAATCATATCATCTGTCCACAAGGATACTTTTTTCTTTCTCCTTTTCAGTTTGGGTGCCTTTTATTTTTTTCTCCTGTCTGATTGCTTAACCAGGACTTCCAGTACTACGTTGAATAAAATTGGTGAAATTGGAAAGCCTTGTACTGCTCCAGGTCTAAGAAATGCCTTCAGTTTTTCCCCATTCAGTATGTTACAATTAATAGCTGTAGTTCTGGCCTATATGGCTTTTATTATGTTGAGGTATGTTTCCTCTATATGCATTTTTTGAGAAATTTTATCATGAAGGGATGTAGAGCTGTATCATATGCTTTTTCAGCATCAGTTGAAATTACTATATGGTTTTGTCCTACATTCTGTTGATATATCACATTGATTCAATTGCATATATTGAACCATCCTTGCATCACAGGGATAAATCCCACTTGGTCTTGATGAATGATCTTTTTAATATATCATTGAATTAAGTTTACTAGTATTTTTTGAGGAATTTTGCATCATTATTCATCAGAGATATTGGGCTTTTCTGACAGTATTCATTTTATTAATTATTGTTGTGTTCTGATTTTGGATTTCTTCATGGTTAAATCTTGATAGGCTGTATGTGTCTAGTTGATAGGCTGTATGTGTCTAGAAATTTATTCATTTCTTTTAGATTTTCCAACTTATTGGAATGTAATTGCTCATAGTAGCCACTAATGATTCTTTGAATTTCTGTGGTATTATTTGTAATGCCTCCTTCTTCATATCTGACTTTATTTATTTGGGTCTTCTCTATTTTTTTAGCTATTCTGGCCAAAAGTTTGAAATTTTTTTCATGGATATTTTATATTGTTTTCTTTGTTTCAAATTTAATTCTGCCCTAATCTTTATTATTTGTTTTCTTCTACTAAATTTAGGTTCAGCTTTCTCTTTCTTTTATAGATCTTTAGGATGCATTATAAGGGTATCTTTTTGAAGTTTTTCTTCTTGTTTGAATTGGCACTTATGGCTATAAATTTCCCTCTTAACACTGCTTTTGCTGTATCCTACAGGTTTTGTTATGTTGTGTTTCCATTGTCATTTGTTTTAAGACATTTTTCAATTTCCTTCTTAATTTCTTCATTGACTCAATGGTCATTCAGGAGAATATTGCTTAATTCACATGTTTTTCATATAGTTTTCAAAATTTTTCTTGTAATTGGTTTCTAGTTCTATTCCATTGTGGTGAGAGAGGATGCTTGGTATTGTTTAAAATTTTTGAAATGTATTAAGACTTGTTTTGTGACCTAACATATGATCTATCCAAAAGAATGATCCATGTGCTAAGAAAAAAAATGTGTATTCTTCAGTCATTGGATGCAGTCATCTATAAATATCAATTATGTCCGTTTGTTCTACAGTGACGATTAAGTCCAATTTTTCTTTATTGATTTTCCATCTGGAATATCTGTCCAATGCTGTAGGTGGGGGTATAGTAGTCTCCAGCTATTATTGTGTTGAGGTCTATCTTTCTCTCTTTAGCTCTAATAATATTTGCTTTCTGTATTGGGGTGCTCCAATGTTGAGTGCATATTTATTTGCAATTGTATTATATTCTCTTGCTGAATTGAGCTCTTTATTATTACATGATAATCTTGTCTTTTTATACAGTTTGTGTTAGGAAATTTTTTTTCTGACATAAGTATAGCTGCTCTTTCTCTTTTTTATTTCCATTGGCATGAAATAACTTTTTCCATTCCTTTATTTTCACTCTTTGTGTGTCTTTTAAGAGAAATATGTTTCTTGAGGCAAAATATCGTTGAACCTTGTTTTTTCATCTTTTCAGCCACTGTATGTCTTTTAATTGGAGAGTTTCTTCCATTTACATTCAACGTTTTTATTGATAAGTAGGGAGTTACTGTTGCCATTTTATTATTTGTTTTCTGGTTGTCTTGCAGACTTCTCCTCCTTCTTTCTTTTCTTCCTGTCTTCCTTTCAGTGAAGGTAATTTTCTTTGGTAGTATGCTTTAATTTTGCCTTTTATTTTTTGTGTATTTGTTATGTCTTTTTTTATTTGAAGTTACCAGGAGGCTTGCAAATACTGTTTAATAACCCATTATTCTAAACTGATAACACTGATTCCATAAACAAACAGAAAAGAGAAAACAAATAAAAATTCTACACTGTAAATTTATGCCCCAAGTTTTTAACTTTTGTTGTTCCTTTTTATGTCTTATTGTGCTGTCTATGAATTTAAAAGTTATTATTTTTGAATGGTTCATTGTTTAGTCTTTGTACTTAAGTCAGGAGTATTTTGCATAACATAATGACAGTGCTATAGTACTCTGTTTTTCTTTGTGGTTACTACTCTCAGTGAGTTTTGTACCTTCAGGTGATTTTTTTATTGCTCATTAACATATTTTTCTTTCAGACTGAAGAATTTTGTTTACCATTTCTTGTTGAACAGGTCTGGTATTGATAAACTCCCTCAGCTTTTGTTGGACTGGGAAGGTCTTTATTTCTCTTTCATGCTTAAAAAATATTTCTACCAGATAAACTATTCTAAGGTAAAAGTTTTTAATTCTTCAGCACTTCAAATATATGTCATGTCATCCTCTCCTGGCCTGCAAACCTTTCCACTGAAAAGTCTGCTGCCACACATATTAGAGCTACATTGTATGCTACTTATTTCTTTGCTCTTACTGCTTTTAAGATCCTTTCTTTATCCTTGACCTTTGGAAGTTCAAGTATTAAATGTCTTGAGGTTGTCTTCTTTGGGTTAAATCTGCTTTGTGTTCTGTAACCTCCTTGTACTTGAATGTTGATATCTTTCTCTAGGTTTGGGAAGTTCTTTGATATTATCCCTTTGAACAAACTTTCTCCCCCTATCTCTTTCTCTACCTCGGATTTTAGGCCAATAACTCCTGGATTTGTCCCTTTGAAATTATTTTCTATACCTTGTAGACATGCTTCATTCTTTTGTATTCTTTTTTCTTTTGTCTCCTCTGACTGTGTATTTTCAAATAGCTGTCTTCAAGCTCACTAATTCTTTCTTCTGCTTGATCATTTTTGCTATTGGGAGATTTTGATGAATTCTCCATATGTCAATTGCATTTTTCTTCTCTGAAATTTCTTTTGATCCTTTTTGTTTTAATCTTTTTGTTAAATTTATCTGAATACCTTCAATGTGTTATCTTGAATTTTGTTGAGTTTCCTCAACACAGCTCTTTTTAATTACTTGTCTGAAAGACGATATAACTCTTTTTCTCCAGTATTAGTCCCTGGTGACTTATCTTGTTCATTTTGTGGGCTCGTGTTGGTTCCTGGATGGTGTTGATATTTGTAGGTGTCTGGTCATTGAAGAGTTAGGTATTTATTTGTTGTGGTCTTCAGAGTTGAGGCTTTTTGTAACTCTCCTTCTTTGGAAGGCTTTTCAGGTATGCAAAGAGATTTGGGCCGCAAACCCTATAACACTGTGTTTTTTGCAGACTTGTGGAGGTACTGCCTCAGTGGTCTTGGACAAAATTTGCAAGAATTCTTTGGATTATTAGGGAAAAAGTTGTTATTTCCCCTTATTTTCTGCCAAACAAATAAAGTCCCTCTGTCTCTGCTGAACCTGGAACTGGGGGTGTGGTAATTCAAGCACCCTGTGGTCATCAACACTGAGACTGTGCTAGCTCAGACCTGATGCCAGCAGAGCACTGGGCCTTGCCCAAGGCCATTTTCTTCGGTGTGGTGTGTTCCCCTAGTTTCCAGGCATGTTCAGAGACATTTTCTGGGAGTGAGGAATTAGAGGCAAAACCTTAGCAATTTACTTGAAGTTATATACTACTGCAGCTAAGCTGTCACTCAAACCACAATATGAAGTCATTCTTGCTCTTCCCTCCCATCACTTTTCCGCAGGCAAAGGAACCTCTCCCTGTGGCCACCACCACCACCAGTTCATGGGTGGTTCTGCCAGGCCACCAGTGATGTTCACTTAAAGATCAAGGGCACTTCTGTTAGCTTGTGGTGAATGTTGTCATACCTGGGACTCACCTTTCAGGTCAGTGGGCTCTCTGGCCAAGGGCAGGTCCAGAAATGCAGTCAGAGTACAGGCCAAAACTGAGGGACCTTAACAGACTTCTTCTTGCTCTATGCCACTATGGCAAAACTAGGTATCTGGTACACCAAAACACTTCAGCCCACAGTGGTGAAGCTTGCTAAGACTCTCAAATTCTGATGGCTAGGATGGATGATTCCCCTCTGGCTAGGGCTGGTCTAAATGGCCCTCCATTCACAGGTGCTGGCTGAGCCCAAAATAGCTTTCTTCTCTTCTGCAACAGTGCAGCACTGGGTTCAATGTAAAGTCTTCCAGTCATTGTGCTCATCCTCTTCAAAGTCCACAAATTCTGTCTTCATGTAGCATGGCCACTGCTGGGGTGGAGTAGGGGTGGTGTCAGTGATTCAACACTATCTCTCCTGCTCTCCTCAACGCCTGTTTCAGTGATGTAAAATCAAAACCAGGCACTGTAATTGTTCACCTGCCTGACTTTTGGTTCTTGTGATGGTGTTTTCTTGTGTGCAGATAGTTGTTAAAATTTGGGTTCCAGGAAAGCGGGGAAGGGCAGGTGGACTAACAGTGTAGGCTTCTATTCCATTATCTCACCCTACCTTCCTCTATTTTAACTCTTATTTGATGTTTTTAGCAGTCACTCTTTTTATTACATATTTAGTGGTAGATCAGAGGATTATAATACACATTCTTAACTTATCTGAGTCCATCTTGCTTTAATATTCTATCACTTCCTGTATAAAATAAGATTTTCTAAGATACGTAACAACACAATAAATAAGAGCATACAGACAGTTCTTGTTTTGCATAGTTCTGGTATGTAAGAATTTGTTAACACAATTTAACTGACATCAAGTGACATTAACTACACATTTAATATTTTAGATATTATAGTATATTGACTATGAGTAAGCTACACATTTAGCTAACTCTTTGTTTTGCAAACCACTATGTAAATAGCATGTGTGGTTCATGCACATATGATGTGCACTGGTTATAATAAATTATAACCAGTCTTTTCACTTTTTTCAAATTCTTTTTGTGTTTGGTCACCATGCATCTGTTATTCACAGGCAGCAAATCTTATAGTTGGATTGTCTACTTATATTATTGCAATAAGCCCACATGTCATTTGTGAAAAATAAATAATCCAAAGAGTCATTTGACTAAGAAGTTGAAAAGGAAGCAAAAAAAAGTTATAATGTGGCAAATACAGTTTGAATAAAACAAAAATAAAATTATAGAAGAAATAGCCAGCTATGGGGATGTTGACATTGCTACTGTTTAAGAGTCTCAATCTACAATCAGAGAAACTTGAAAGTGAATTTATTAACAAAAACGAAGAAAAGTGTTTGAAACAAAAAGGATAAAGGTATCTCAGAAGAAAGGACACTTGCAAAAATATATATTTTAAAGTTCTTACATTAAAGAAACTCTTGGAGATATCTTAACGATATTGAACGTGCAAAGATTAAAATGTTCAAGGCTGATCCACACTTAGAAAAAGAGTATGACAATTTGCCAAGACATAGGAAAGATTTTCATGGCATATAAAAATAAGATATATGACCAGGAGGCAAGCAATATTGATACTCTTCTTAATACCTTTGTTTCTTACAAAGAAATAAAACACTTTAGTGTTTCAAATCACAGTGTAACAAATAAATATTATTTAAAATTTTTTAATTTCCATATGCATATCTGGTTCTAAGCAAGTTTTTAATATTTTGACACAATTTTTACAGGTCAGAGAATAGTTACTTTTTCTCATTGATTTTTAAGGTCATGTTGCACAGTTTCAGATTGCAAAAGTAGTACTGCATTTAATTCATTTTACTCCCACTTCTAGACACATTCTGTGTGATTGTTGTTTTATTTCTACATAGGACTTCATTTAATTTATTTTAATCCCTTCCCCACATATATTTTGTGCTGCTGTTGTTTTATTTCTATGTACGTCATATTTAGTGCATTATTACTTTTGCATTAGTGACATTACATTTATTATCTTTTAAACATTTAACATTTTTTAAAAAAATTGTAATGAAACTGTATGTTTACCAACATAACTGCTATTTGGGTTTTTCTTCATTTTTTAATGAGATCCAAACTTTCATCTGTGAACATTTCTATTTAACCTAAGTTTTCTTTTTACACATTAACAATTTCTAATTAAATTTTGGAGAAAATTTTTACTAAATCTGGATATCTAAATTGACTTTTCTCTTTTGGCACTTTAAAGATGCTGTTTATTTTTTTTGTGATCTTTACTGTTTTTGATGTGAGTCATTGTTCATAACATTTTATTCCTGAGTATAATCCTTTTTTTTTATTTGGAAGAGGTTTCTGATATGGTTTGGCCCTATGTCCCCATGCAAGTCTCACCTTGAATTGTAATAATCCCCATATTTCATGGGTGGGACCAGGTGGAGATAACTGAATCATGCAGGTGGTTTCCCCTATTGCTGATTTCATGATAGTGAGTGAGTTCTCACAAGATCTGATGGTTTTATAAAGGGCGCCCCCCTTCACTCGACACTCATTTTCTCTCCTGCTGCCCTGTGAAGAGGTGCCCTTTGCCATGATTGTAAGTTTCTGGAGGCCTCTCCAGTCATGAAGAACTGTGAATCAATTAAACTTGTTTTCTTTATAAATTACCCAGTCTCCAGTATTTCTTCATAGCAGCACGAGAACAGACTAACAGAGTTACTTAGCAGTTTTCTTTTTATTGTTATATTAAGCAACTTAACTGTTTGCCCAAATATGTCCTCTATATTTATCCTTCTTGAACTGCACTGAGTTTCTTAGACTTGTGGGTTTTTATTTTTCACTAATTTTGGAAAAAATGGGAATTATTTCTTTAAATATATATTCTTTTCTATTTAAATATTTTTTCTTCTCATTCTTCACTGTCCATTGCTCAATGCATGAAATTATTCTATATATTTTTCCAATTGTCACAGGTATTTATCTAGGGAAGTACTATTGTCTAAGTATTTAACAAAATTTATATGTTGAAACCTAATCATCAATGTAATTAGGAGGTAGAAATTTGGAAGTAGGGCATTTGGGAGGTGATTAGATAGTGAGGGCAGAACTTGCATGAATGCGATCAGTGTCTTATAAAAGAGACTTTAGAGAGTTCCTTTTCCCTTCTATTATGCCAAGTTATAGTGAGAAGATGGCTATCTATGAGGAAGTGGGTCATCATCAGACCCAAAATCTATCAGCCTTTTCATCTTGTACTTTCCCTCATCCCAAATTGTGAGAAATAAATTTTCATTGTTTATAAACCATCCAGTTTATGGTATTTTGTTATAGCAGCCAAAATGGACTAAGATAGGGAGTTATGTCTGAAAGTAGCTGCTCCATCATGGTGAAAAATAATGTTTATTTCATTTTAAATGGGCTTATTTTCTTCTTCTCCCCTTTAGAATGTATGACATACTAAAGAGGGGAAAATCATCTATCTTATTTTAAACTATTTTCCTGTCATCAATATCAATGAACAATACATCTTAATTAATTAAAAGGATTTTAAGCCATTATTTGAGGACATTGTTTTATGAGTCCATTATCAGTTGATCCAAAGTATGAGTAGAGTTATTAAAAATATTTCAAAATTCTCTAAGTATCTGTGCTGAAATTCATTTAGTATAGTGTTAAAGCTGTTCCCATTGTTCAGAACTGAAATCTATTTATATTTATGATGTACATTGCATTCCAGTGATTATTCAATATTTAAAATACCAACTTTGGCTGTAACTACACCTAAAATATTGTGCTGAAGTTAAAAACAAAGTCAAGAAAAACTTAATAGAACTGGAAAAAGTATTACAAAGAAATTTCAATTATAAAACGTTGGAAGATCTTTATATCCATATAAACTAAGTTATGTTTATCCTGTAAAGATGACTTTGAAGGAGGATGATTTGAAGGGAAAAGCACACTTGCAAAATTCATGACTTATGATCTATGATATAAATCTTCATTTATTAAATCTAATAATAGATGTATTAAACTGAAATTATTCCATGAAACCTCAAAAAAGGGGTTCTGAGAAACTTCAGGAAATCCAGTGCAGAAACTTAAGGAAATCCAGTGCAGAAACAGTCCAGTAAAATAGCACGAGTTCACTCTACTTTTTGATAAAATGTAATGTATATGTAGTTATATTTCATGAGAAGAGAGTAGTCAGATCCAAAAATCCAAAAATATAATGTAATTATACTTTTTACTTCTGTAAAAAGATCCAAAAATATAATGTAATTTTGAATATTTAACTATTCATGATAGGAGATAACTGAATAGTTAAAAAAATAAAATGGGACTATCAGTCCACATATTTCATTAATAATTGCAAATAAAATATTTGAATTTTTTATTATAAAATATTTTGATTGAATACTGTAGTTCAGTATCATATTTTCATATTCACCAATTATATAAAATATATAGGAAATTTTATTTTGTTTTTATATTCAATTTATTCAGAAGCTATATGTGATTCAGAACAAATATATTTATATATTATGTGAAAGATTTTTTTATATATATACATGTATATAATCTTTTAAATTTTATTCTCCTTTAAAACTCTTTCTCTTTCATGCTATGTATATAAGATCAATGAATTCAGGGCACATTTATAAATTTGTATAAATTATGTATTAATTTATATTTTAGCCCACAAAAAAACATGTAAATTTATTTGTTTATTCTAAGACATTTTTATTACATTCATTTATTAGGCAATTACAGTAAAATAAATTTTAAATAATTCTATTTTCTTATTGTGTACCGATTTTTTCCAGCCCTACATACTTTTTGATATTTAGCACTTATGATTTTAAATCAAGGGCCTTTTCACATGAAGTTAGGTTACTTTAAAAAATTTATTTTTTATTTATAGGAAAAGCAACTTTTTAATTTAATGCAAATTAAAATAAGAACTTAATTTTGTAATTTCAGTATATGTGTCCGTTTAAAATTCATATGTTGAAATATAATAATAAATTTATATTATTAAAAGGTGGGGCCTTTTGAGAGGTAATTAAATCAGGAGAGCTCCACCAAATCAGGAGAGCTCCACCATCATGAATGGACTAGTGTTCTTATAAAAAGGGTTGAAGGAATCACTCTAGTGCCATTTTTGCTCTTTTGTCTTCTACCATGGGAGGACACAGCATCCAGGCTTCAATTTTGAAGCAGAGGGCAGCCCTCTCCAGACATTGAATCTGCTGGTGCCTTGAGCTTGGACATTTCAGCCTCCAAAACTGTGATAATATAAATTTCTGTTTATATTATATTATAAATAGCCTAGTCCCATGTATTATTGTAGCAGCCTGAAGGGACCAAATGCTATATCTACATTCTATTATTTTTTCAAATTGTGAAATTGAGAAGATTTAAAATTTAGGATATGTAATTACTACTGTTCATTGTTGAGAATAAAATATTATAGATAGGTATACATATACAAATAACAAATTTTTAAATATCTCTATACTACCATACATTGAAAGAATATGAATTGTCTTAGTAGTCAATAATTTATTATTAGAATTTTGAAGCACTTTGAATTTTCTCACGCTAGTACTGATATATCTGTTCATTCTCAAGTTGCCAGTAACTTTACATTTGTTTTTCTGTTTATAAAACTTGTATGTAGCTGAGTGCAGTTGTGCACCTTTGTCATCCCAGGTACTCGGTATGCTAAGGAAGGAGAATGATTTGAGCCCAGGAGTTCGTGACCAGCCTGAGCAACATAATGAGACACTCTCTGAAAACAAATAAAAAATAAAAAAACTCTAGAAACAAAAAAGTGTATGCATTATTGTGTATAAAAATTGAAACAAAAAAAACTAAAATGTTCCAAAGAAGGTGAGACTATAAAGAGAAAAACAACATTTATCTCAAAACTTAAAGATACATTTTGCTGGTATGCATACCTTTTTATATGCACACATGTGAACAACTATTCGTTTATTCTGTTTTTCTTACATATAATAGTTATTTTTTGAGTACCTACTGTATAATAGGTATTGTTCTCAGTTATGGAGGTATAACACAAGTTAATCCTCCTTAAGCTTACATTTCAGTGAGAAGAGACAAATTAAAAACTAAGAAGTTCATAATAATAAAGAACGATTGTAATATATGCCAAAAAGTTAAGGAGGGGATGGATATGAATTATAATGAGGTAGGAAGGGCTAACATAAGTTGAGAATTTGGAAGGCTTCTGGGACCTCGGTGAGTAGAGTAGAACCTGAAAGATGAGAGGGAGCAAGACGTGTGAAAAACAAAAGACAGGGAGTTTGAGGCAGTGTAATTGCCCATCATCTCATTGTACCGTAATTTATTACACTATCCCCTATTAATACCCCCATACCTCACACTCATCTCAGAGATATCTGTAATTACTTTTGTAGAATCAATTATTAGAAGCGGCCTTTCTTGCCCCAATGGGATTTAAATTTAGAATTCTAAACACATTTCACTTCAAACAGTACATTCATTTTTATCCTACCAATTTCAGATATTTTGAGATCAGTTTTAGCATATGGTTATAAACATTATATGTTATGAGCCTTTTCTTTGTAGTTTAATCTGAAAGATCAAAACTGATTTCTCATTGGTTTAGATTTCATTTATTTGTTTATGAGTGAGATGGCAATCCTTTATAGATACATGGATTACAAACACCTCTGGAGCCAGCCCTTCTTGGTTTAAATTCTAGTCCCTCTAATTACAGGATGAACAACTTGGATAATCTATTTAAACCCCATGCATGCCTTATATTTTTTCAGTAACTGAAAATTAGAAATAAGGATAATAATAGTGCTACATCACAGGATTATTAGTGAGTAAAAATAAAACAATAACTTTAAAATATTAAAATATTAGAAGTACACTTGGCTGATAGTAAGCATTAACTTGTGTTAAAAATGCCTTAGTAATAATAATAATAATATTAATTGAAAATCTGTGTTTATTCTTTTGTACATTTTACTTCACATTGACTCTTTTAGTTCTGTATTTTGTTGGCTTTTTTTTGAAACATAGATCTTTAAAACTATTTTAAATATTAATGTATTTGTTTAAAATTTTCTCTAAGCTACAGCAGTTTTCCAAGTTGGTTGTTCATTTAAAACATTAATTATGGAGTTTTTTTTAATAAAATAAGTTTGTAGTTTCTAAGTAACAATATTTTCACTTGTAGTTGCTGGCTTTAACATTTTAATAAGTAAGTAATATGATACAATTTTATTTCTAAACTTCTTCACTTGACTTTCTACTTAATGTTTTTATAAATTAAAACATAAGATCCTTGGAAACCCATATGGATCATATTTTTCTACATGATCTGCTTCAATATCTATGACAATCATTTCAAACTTCTTTCATATATTGATATGATGAATTAATGGATATTTTAATAATGAATTATTCTTGGATTTTTTAAATGATACCATTTGTTAAGGCAGAAAATTATTTTGTTACATAAGTAGATTCCATATGCAAATATTTTATTTATGAATGGAATATATACATGTATAAAGGTGTATGTGTGTATTTATATATATATGTAGTCATACATTTTAATGGTCCATAGTATTCTTTTTTCCTTTGTTTGTTAGCAAGTTTTAATTTTGTACTTATACTAACCTGATAAGTAAAAAAGCTGTCTTTTTTTCTATTCTAAGGTGTTTTAAAAGCCTAGAAATCTGTGCTCTTATAGAAGATTTGAAAATACTCTTCAGACTCTAAATAGTCTCTTTTATAATCTTTTAAGTATATTGGTAGTTGACTAGCCTAAAATATCTTCTGAATTTTATTCATAGAAGTCAACTTAACTATGACTTATTTACACATAATAGGTGCCCAGTGATAAATTAATGTAATAAATTCGTGATCTAAAGAATTATTATTTCAGCAAAATACACACTCATTGCTCTCATATTTAACTTAAGTCAGAGCTAGTAATACATTACTAACATTTTTGCTAATTAATACACACGTCAATCATTTTGTAATAGAGACTTTTCATCATCTTAACACTAGTTCCCTTTTCTACTTAGAGCTTTCTTGGAAGCATCAGTGAGTCTTTACAGTCAGTAAATAAATGTGGTAATATCTATTTTGGACTTTTTGAATGTAGTCACCACAGCTGTGTTTTATTTTTGGGAGGGTTTCATTTTTCAGCTTATAAAATTGTAGGGAAGATGATGAGATAAGTAGAAAGTAAGTAAAAGCTCCAGCTCAAGGATGGGAAACATTTGATCCTGCTCCCAAACGATAATGATAAAGAAAATTTGTTTTACCCCTGATGGAATGGAATTTTCAGATAAAAGAAATAACAAAGGTTTTCAATCATTACGTTCCTCGTGCGTATTACTGATTTTTATTTATTTTATTTATTTATTTATTTATTTATTTTTTTTTTGAGAAGGAGTCTCGCTCTGTCGCCAGGCTAGAGTGCTGTGGCGCAATCTTGGCTCACTGCAACCTCCAACTCCCTGGTTCAAGGGATTCTTCTGCCTCTGCCTCCCGAGTAGCTGGGATTACAGGGATGCGCCACCAGGCCTGGCTAATTTTTGTATTTTTAGTAGAGATGGGGTTTCACTATGTTGGCCAGGATGGTCTCCATCTCCTGACCTTGTGATCCGCCCGCCTTGGCCTCCTGAAGTGCTGGGATTATAGGCATGAGCCACCACGCCCAGCCTCATTACTGATTTGAAATTATTTCAGTAATAATCACATGATATTCAGGGATATGTGGATCTCTGTAACTGTACATAACTTTTTGACAACTTAGCATATTTGTGGAAAACAAACTATGACTTGTGTGTTATCCTAAATTAACAAGTCAAGTGACATGATATATATAAGTTGAATGATTAAACAGAGAAGTATTGCCTATTATTCTCCAGAAAAAAAATAAAATGCATGCCAGAAAATTTATTTTTGCAAGGATGTTCCCACATCTACTTTGTGCCCTTCACATCTAAGCTCGTTTTTATTACAGAATCTCTAGTGCCGTAATCATATCTTTCTATAAAAAAATTTGGGACATAATTATTTATGTTAATTTATGATGTCTTAAAATAGTCCTTAAACTATTTCTGGTTTTAAATGATCTTTTGAAATCTTACCATTGCATGAATAAGACTTGAAGCTTATGTTCCTTCCCAATGAACCTGGGCCAAGTTTTGTGATACACCAATAAGAGTCTGGCAAAAGTTGGTTATATAACTTCCAAGGCTTGGTTCTTAAAATCAGTATAGTTCCCACCTCACCTTCTCTGTGTCTTGGAATAATTGCCCTGGGAATACAGCCACTATACTCTAAGCTTACTTGGATGGGTAGTCCAAGCAACATGAAATGGAACCAAAACTCCAGGACCTTAGCCCCAGGTGAGATCTTAGCTAACAGCCAACACCAACCTGCCACCCCTGTAAGCAAACTGTCTTGGAATTAGATCTACAGTGTTCAATCGAGTTGCTTCAGGTGATGCTATGTGGAATACACAGGTCTTTGACCTATGCTGTCTCCAAATTATGCATTTGTGGGCACAATAATTAATTGTTATTTTAAGCTGCTAAATATTGAGGTAGTTTATTTCTCAGCAACAGATACCCAGAATAGTTGAAGTGAGAAACATATTTTGCAAATTTTCACCAAGATAAGTAAATAGCCATAGAAATAAATTCAGATGTTTACAATCCCACGATCAATGCATTAAGTTTCAGCCTTCTGTTATGGAATCTCCACATCTGCTGTCATTTTCATGAACAGTCCATCTCCTACCCAGTTGATACATGGAAATGTGAGATATATGAGGCGCTTTATATCATGTGAAGAATCAAAATCTTAAGGCAGAAACAAAAATTTTGACTTGACATAAAATTTGCAAAAATGTAACCTACTATACTGAACTTTATCTGAGTTCCATGCTCTTGGAAAAAAGCTATGGTGACAAAAGCCACACTTCTTACCCCAACCTCTTTTTTTCTACTGTACAAAATTTTTATTGCAAAGAATCTCTCTCCCTAGATGACTCAGAGAAGACAATCATAAATACCCCTTTGTTTACCTATGACAAGGTCAGACACAGACTTTCAAATACTCATTCTGTGTCTCATAAATGTTTAGTTGAATTATTAATATTTGTCTCCAGCAACGAATCTGGACAAAATTCTTGCAGTGGAACTTAAACAACCCTTCCTCAAAGGTCCCTCCTGATAATCTGCTAATACCAGGGGAAAATATACTCAGGTCAGCTATCCAGTCTCTCCACTTCATCATTCCATTTCCCCACACCCAGTTCTTTCTAGCCTTGTTTACTTCTCATAAAAAAAAAAAAAAAAGTTGTTTTTTGCCTCACTTTAATACTACTCCAGATCTCAGGTTAAGCTGGAGCTTTCTTTCTATGGCAATAGTACTTATCCGCTATCACAACGTTACTTTCCTCTATTGCAATAGTCTTTTCTAAAAAAGCCTCTCCTTTACTTAAGTCTGGACTTGCTTTCATGTGATAGAACTAATAGTAATAATTTGAAAGCTCCCTTTTCGTAGGTCAGGAACATCAAATAAATGATCCATTCTCTCTGATACCACATCCTGTCTGATTCAATATGATCGCTACATCCACAATAGATTGTGTGCTTCTTAAAGGCAGAAAGGTTAATGTTTTCTTTGTTAGAGCTTTGTATGATCAATCATTTGAAATCCAACCATGCTTATAGTTATGGGGAAAGAAAAATAGGTAGGAAAGATAAATATGGCAGTTTGATAGGCATTTCTCTGAAACATTGATCTGCAAAGATTCTGCCCATGGTTAAAACTGCCTTGAGCATTAAGTAATTTGTCCAGGAAAAAAAAAATAAAACATGCAAACAAGGTAACATTGTGTACCAGGAATAATGTATGAGCAGCCAAATATACTAATCAGAAAATGAGACTTAATGACTTGAATAATTTTTGTGGTGCTTGAAATATGCCAAAACATAATGAATTCATCTGAAAGAATGCCTAATAAAAGACCAATATCCCTTGACAAGGGGGTTGGAGAACACTAATGTAGTGACATTAGTTACTACAACAACAGGAGGTGCAACAGGAGGTGGTTCTGCTAGGAAAAGTACTATCCACTACCCATTATGCACAAAATTTCAGGACAGATCCTAGAGTCACTACTTACAAAATGTTTGAAAGCAGAAAAGTAGTGAATTCCCTAGCCACTTCATGAAACTGTTAATTTGCATGACCAGAAATACACACAGACATATTCAATTTATATCAATTTAACACACACAATTTAATATGTACAGCGACATGCTGGTAATGTTTAACTGCTAGCTTTCTGAGAGGACAAGAACAAATTAGAAATCCCATAAACCCATGAATTTCAAAGTTTCTTCCATTTTCTCTCTTTTGTCTTTATAAAATAAATTATTTTGTTTCTGTGATATAAATATGGTTACTATTGTCAATTTCAAACTACCAACTGGAGGTCAATTGTTCCCAGACAACACTCAATATATATGTGCATTTATTCGTGTGCCTTTGTGCATTTGTGTGTATGTGTGCATATAAACATACTAAGTATATAAGTGTCTATATACTCAACTATATATTCCGTGTATATTTGATATATTCTTTATATATATTCTATGTGTGTGTGTGTTTCATATAAATATATCGATAAAAGAAGAATGTCCATCTAAAACAGTAAATACAGTGAAACATTTTGGTTTTGTCTTTAGCTTTATTGAGATATAATTGATGAATATAATGTGTATATACTTTTAAGATGTATAACATGGTGCTTTGATATACATTCTGAAATTATTGCCACAAGGAAGCTAATTAACATAATAACCACCTCACATAGTTATTTTTGTTTCGTGATGAGAAAATTTAAGATCTACTCTGAGCTAATTTCAAATATACAATACAATATTATTAACTATAGTCACTTTGCTATACACTAGATCTTTTACTGTTTATTTTGGTAATTATTCACAGGACTTATTCATCCTGTATAACTGGAGCTTTGTTCTCTTTGATCAACATCTCCTCATTTTGTCCACTCCCTAGCTCCTGGAAACACCATTCTATCCTCTGCTTTTATGAATTCAACATGTTTAGATTCCACATATAAATGAAATCACTTAGTATTTGCCTTTCTGTACCTGGTTTATTTCATTTAGCATAACATCCTACAGTTTCATCCATGTTGTTGAAAATTACAGGATTTCTTTCCTTTTTAAGGCTAAATAATATTCTGTTTTATATTTTATAATTTTAAAATAAAAGATAATTCTAAGAGTGCTACCTGAAAACTATGCTGAGAACACTGATTTAAGTTGAATTGAATGTGATCACACTGTAATTAACGCATGTTGTGAAATGTTTTTTGTTTTGTTTTTATAATTTTATATTATGGGAGTTTTGCATTTTTGTATCTATTTTAGGTGCGCAACATGATGTTTTTATATACACATATATAGTTTAGTTATTACTACAGTGAAGTCAGTTAACATAGCCCTCAATTCACATAATTCATGTGTGTGTGTGTGTATGTATTTTTGTGTGGTAAGAACATATAAAACCTCTCAGAAAATTTCTAGTATACAACACAATATTATTAATTATTATCCTCACACCTTGTATTAGATTTCCATATTTATTTATCCTAAATAACTGCAACTTTGTATTTTTGACCCAAACATTACATTTTCTTTATTCATTCATCTGTGAATGGACACAGGTTTATTCCAGATGCTGGCTGCTGTGAATAATGCTGCAATGAATGTGGGAGTGCAGATATCTCTTCTGATTTCATTTATTTTGGATATATACCCAAAATGGGATTGCAGGATCATATGGTAGCTCTGTTTTTAAATTTTTTAGAAACATCCATGGTGTTTTCCATAATTGTTGTCCAAATTTACATTCCCACCAATGATGTATAAGGGTTTCCTTTTCTCCATATCCTTGCTTAAACTTTCATATTTTGACATCTTAATAATAGTCATACCAACAGGTATGCGATGGTATCTCATGGTAGTTTTGATTCACATTTCCCTGATGATTAGTAATGTGAAACACATTTTTATATACCTCTTGGGCATTTGTATGTCTTTTTTGAACAATTTCTATTCAGGTGTTTTACATAATTTTGAAATTGCCCTGTCTATGACATTTTGAATAAAAGATTAGGCATGATTTTGAGATATAGGATCAAAAGGAACTAATTGCCTTTAAGTAAACTTATCAGAAAACAACAAATAACAAAGTTTTGTAAGTGCTATACTTTGGTAATACTTTTATACATATATAAATTAATGCGGTAAATATATTTTACTATATGTTTTACTAATTATATTTCTAAATATGCAGATGCAGTCATTTTATTTCTTGCTCAAGTGCCCCACAGATTTTTTTGCTGTATATAAATCTATTGTGAATTTTTCTATTATTTTGGTCTGAATTACTGTAGTAAATTTAACGACACATAATGGCAACATAATCAGACACTGATAAAAATGACTCTTGGATTTGCCTTCCAGACAAATACATGCAGAGCTTAGAAAAGCCAGCAACAAGCTGTAGCCAATAGAGCTTTACTGCACGTAATTAAGTCAGCATTGGCATTACTATAGTCAAGTGCTTTGGGAATTGAGTTGATTTTTTTTAAAGACAGGGAAATGGATAAGTCTTTGGGAGGTATATGGTAATCTGTGCTGTAATAAAACATATTCATCCAGATGATTGATTTTAAATGGATTTACCAAAAAATGGCTATAATTCTATTGCACAAAACCTGAGCAAGAAATGCACATAAAATTAAGATGACTCATGAAAAAGTTGCACTTACCATGTAAAAATCAAGAGAATACTTTTTTCTATTTTTACCTGTCAAATAAGAAAAATCTAATGATATCTTTTTGTCTCTAAGTGTACTTTCATAGAACTAAGAGTTAAATTCAATCTCTACTCTAAAAAGAATAAATAAGTGATCTGAAACAAAATAATTTCTTTTACAAAGACAAAAGGAAAAAATAGAAGTAAAAAGAAGTTCTTCAGAAGCTACCGTTTGTAAGAAATGATCATTGAAAATACTCAATGAATGGCAAAGAAAACATCCTTTTGTACTAATCCTTACTTAACATATTTATATCTCAAAGAGGTACTTTGGGGCAGGTTATTTTATAGTTCTACTAATTACTAATTTGTAGGTCTTAACTATCTCATTTTATTGAATTGTCTTCTTAAAAATGTTTATGAATTGACAAATAAGATATTATTTCACAAAGTTTCACCAAAAATCAAATATTCAAAGAAAAAAAAGGACAGTTGAGTGGCCTCTGCAAAGGTTTTATTTTTGTTTGTTTTGTTTTGTTTAAGACATGGTAATCTGAAAAGTTCTTAATATAAACTTGATCCCATAAAAAGGAGGTAGGCTGCCTTATATATGTCGTATATTCTGGAAAATCATTTGAGATCAGGAGGACTTATTCATTATTAAAGAACTTTATTCTCGGCCTCCTCTCTAGCCCTTTACTTCTTCAACACTGCTTGGTTTCTATTGGGAAGCAAACTTTCCCCTTTCATTCAGTTGACAGCATTTTGGAGTTCTGATCCTGTCTAGGAATATGGCCCTTAATCAGCCATACTGGAATAATCTAGAGTATTTAATAATTTTTAATCTTCTTTGAAATGCCTAGATCAACTACTTTAGACTTTATTGGAAATGGATTTGGGAATCTCTAATTTTAGCATTTCCAGTAATTTTACTTATATTAGTGTTACAAAACCACTAGCCTAGAGGAAGATTGAAGCTACCTGTCTTGTGCTCATTACAAATTTTGCAAGAATGGCTCATTAACCTTCTTCCTAAAGCCAGCTTTAATAACAGCAAAATCGTTTAATTAATACAAAATATGGCATAGATGGAAGACTGTGCTTTCACCCCTTTTTAACTTGGATGTAATTAATATTTAATTCTTTTTGGTTGAAATGCTTAGTGAAAATTAGTCATTTGCAAGAATGTAGCATAAGAAAATTAGTGACTATCATAATTGTCAGAATTCCTAGGTTTTAATATTGTCTTGAGCACTAATTAGCTTTTTTACCACGGACAACTCACTCAAATTTTCTCTTATTTAAAAACTTATTTTGATTATAGAATTTATACATAAATATGCTATTCTCATAAAAAGCAAAATTCAAATATTGCATAGGATCCTTTAACAATCACTCTCAATATCAGTCCTATCCAGAAATAACCACAGTAATTAATTTGGTTTATATCTATCCAAATATATGTGGATAGGTAGGTAAATATAATAACAGCCATAAATATAAATGTAGATACAAATACATAACATTGTAAAATATACTTTATAGGGAGCATGCTAGTGCACATTTTGTCTATAACTTGATTTTTCTGTTTAATAATAATGTATCTTCTAAATTTTTCTATATTAGTCCATTGAAAGCACGTTATTCTTAACTACTGCATCATATATTATAACATGAATAACATAAAATGTATTTATCCATATCTATACTGATAGCATTTAGGGACCTTCTTTCTTTATATTTTTGTTTTGTTTCATTTTTCCTTTTTATTATTATTTTATTTTTTGAGACATAGTCTCGCTCTGTCGCCCAGGCTGGGGTGCAGTGGCGCGATCTCAGCTCACTGCAACCTCTACCTCCCAGGTTCAAGCGACTCTCCTGCCTCAGCCTCCCGAGTAGCTGGGATTACAGGCGTGTGCCATCACACCCAGCTAATTTTTGTGTTTTTGGTAGAAATGGGGTTTCACCATGTTGGCCAGGATTGTCTTGATCTCTTGACCTCATGATCCGCCTACCTCGACCTCCCAAAGTGCTGGGATTACGGGTGTGAGGCACTGCACCCAGCCTTTATTGTTATTATTAATCCAACTAATATATATTATTCTTGTGTAAACATTATTGTTGACATATGTAAATGCTCCTCCAAAGTATATATCACAATCTAGAATTACTGGTTAAAACCATATATGTATCAGATTTGAATAAAAACAGTCAAATTTTCTTCTGAAGGTACTTTACCTAATGAAGGTCCTGGAATCTTAACTGCACGATTGCATCACTCAAGCTTGTTCTTAACTGGATCTGCAGCAAAAATTATTCCAAAATGATCAAACAAGCCACAGTCTTACTCAGAAATTTCACTGGTAGATCCTGAACTTTTTGTGGAATTAATTTCCAACTCACTGATGTGCACATGTCATACTTAGTTAAGTAGTATAGCTACTATTTCACACTTTCTGTATTCAGTATTAAGCACTATGTCATCGATGCATTGACCGATATGACGAACTCTTGAAATTGGAAAATATTTATGTTCTCTCTGTATTAAATTATGGGAAAGATTTCACATGTGTCCAAGGCATCAAATTAAAGTTATAAACTATCTTTGCCAGATGAAAACATGATTATTTAAGAACTTTTTTGTACAACTATATATGTATAGGGTTAAAATATCATTTTTCAGTTCACTAGCTGTATTCCAGTTGCTATAAATTGTATAGGCTGACTACAATAAAGAGACCATATTAGGGAGAATAGCAAGTTATTCTTATTTTATTCATTCCTCTATTTTCTATTATTTGTGTTGGCTGAATTAGAGAATTAAACATAAATATAATAGGATTCACTTCTTAGCATTATTCAAAATTTTGAGTGTGGAAGAAAGAACCAGATTTGCAGTCATTCAATAATCGATGTAACTTTGGGTTCTACAGAAAGTGCCTTACAGTACGGTCAGTCTGGTGAAGGTATTTCTATTGAGATTAACTCACTCCTGTCATTGCTTCTGTTCTTGCAAACCTCACTTAAGATTCAGAGTCCCTTAAAAATGTGGCGGGGTTTTGGTTGTTGTTGTTAAGCTTAAGTCATGTAATTAACCATTGGCAGAATTGACAAGGTAAGAGCAAGGATCTTTCCCATTTTCTAACATAATTGGTGGTACATAACCGTATGCATCATCCCCAAAGGAAAAACAACATGTTATCAAATAAAGGAATGGAAGCTGGTGGCCATGAAGTAAACAATGTCACCTACCAATGTCACCTTGTCATGATATTTTCTTTGCTCAAATATTTGTGAAATCTTAAATGTATGTCCATTTGTATAATTTAAAGCCCATACAATTTTACCAAGCATATCTGTGTTTTGAAGACTACTAAGGAAAGTTAAGACTTGTTTTCTGATTTTTGCAGAGAAGGTGAAGAAATGGAATGGGCTCCAATCATTTAAAGGATGAAAAAACTTTTTGAATTACCATTTCACATCAAACTTTGATTTATAGCTACTAAATATTTGACCTTTTTCATATAAAAATTACAGTATGTATTGTTATCTCAGAGGCCAAAGTGATAACATTTGTTAACCTCAAATCCAGCAGAAAAACAACTTTTTGCTTCATTAGAGCACTGTCCCACTTGTTTCCATGGGGGACAAGAAGGTCTTTTGTTTGTTTGTTTGTTTTTTGAGATGGAGACTTGCTCTGTGGCCAGGCTGGCATGCAGTGGCATGATGTCGCTACAACCTCAGCCTCCTGCCTTCAAGCAATTCTCCTGCCTCAGCCTCCCGAGTAGCTGGGACTACAGCTGCCCACCACCACGCCCCGCTAATTTTTGTATTTTTAGTAGAGACAGGGTTTCACCGTGTTGGCCAGGATGGTCTCCATCTTTTGACCTCGTGATCCACCCACCTTGGCCTCCCAAAGTGCTGGGAGTACAGGCATGAGCCACCGCGCCCGGCCCAAGAATTTTTAGGTGCATAATGGTGATCCTTTGCATGTTTACTGGCTTATATTCTATTCCTTTTGCACATCTGCATTTTTATGCCAAATTAACTAAGGTATGTTTATATATTTCTGAAAAATAAAATTCTTTGTCAACATTCAGTTTTCTGCATTCCCTTGTGAGTTCAAACACTGGAAGTTATTTCATTAGAATTTACTGAAAATGTTTTTGAGACCAGTTAAAATTGCTGTATAAAATTAATGATATTGAAGACCCTTACACCATGTATTTTTATAGTAATAAAGATTTCCCTAAGTAATTCGACATATGACTGTGACTGTAAGAAAAACTTCCCCCTTATTTTTATCTAAAGATATATATTGCAGCTATAAATAAAAGCAATGCTTTATCTGTAAGTAATTCATAGTTAAATTATGAAATTGAGGTAAGCAAAATGAAGAAAAACCTGCAATCCCAATTCATATTCCAAGTTATTAATATCCTGTAGAGGATAGATGTCAATAATAATGAATATATTTTATAAATACCATTATTCCACTATGATCTCACTAGAGCTAGTCATACCAAAAATATCATCCTTCAAGACCAGCTGCTTTTAAGCCTTGGATGCATATATTCTGAAACCAAAAGGCTCTAAGATTATTTTGAGTCTTACACTGTTTAATAATATGTCAAAAGCCCTCACATATGTTTCTTTTTTATGCAGCAGTATTCTAAAGAATGTGAGACAATAAATAACCTTTGTGTAAGATTTAACAATTTATGTTTTGATGTTAAGAACATGCAGAAACATAAATCATAGAGCTATATTAATATATAAATCATAATATCTCATTGTATAAAATTAACCAATCCTTCACTATGGAAATTTTAAGGTTTTAACAATTTTACTCTTATAGACATTGTTTATGAACATTCTTGTATCGACACATTCACAAACTTGTATACATATTTTTGTAGAAACATTGTACCATAGTAGATTTGCTTTGTCAAAGATAATTCAGTTCTCCATTTGAGGTCCTTCTAGAAACATTGTAACATTTCCCCCAATCACGAAAAAAAAGCCATTCCTCCAAACCCATTCTCAGATGGTGGTATTATTAGTTCTCTGCATGAACTCTCATCACCAGACAGTCAGATGCACTTACTCCCCAACTGCTAAGAATGTTAGCTACTAGAGGACTATAGCTACTAACTTTTCTGGAAAATTGATGAGGCCAAGCAGAAACTACCTGATCAAAATATTTTGATTGGTACCTTTCTGGAGCCATTAGGCCAATGATTGACTCAACTGAAGGGGTGGTAAGAAAGTTTAGTTATCTCATTTTAAGCTGAGGCTAGCTCCTTAGTGCAGTTTATATAGCAGAGATTCTCATGAGACCAGATTGAAGCTATTTTCCAGCCAAAGCAGCTTATCTTCAGCTTTCTTCCCTTGTACTGCCTTGCTTTTCTTAATCCTCTTTTTATAGGAGAATTTTACCAACAAATTATCTCCTCCTAGAACTCATATCTCAAACTCTGATAGCAAATGAAGACCCCCATCATTGGTGGTAGGTAGAGTATTGATAGTCTTCAGGAAATTGTAGCAGTGAGACTTTTAAGATTTCTAACTGTGGTAAATCGAGATGAGAAGCAAGTGAATGTGATGTACAACCTGGTACATTGCTGTTAGAATTTTAAAGATAAAGGGAAATATCAAACAAAAACACTAAGGATTTGGGTGGTTTATTGCTAGGAAACAATGATGCATGAAGCAATCTGTTAATTATTCAAGTGTGAGAGCCAGAGAACTCTTGGACAATATTTAAGAAGGCATTCATCTTCTGCAACTAGAAGGCACACAGAGTTGAAGACCTAAGTGTAAGCAGGGTGGCCATAACTTCAAATAAGGTTCAATTCTCAGAGAGGGAAAGAATCCCAAGCCAAAGTCGAGATTTTGGGAAGAAACAGGTAGGAGATGTGGTTAGATGTCTTTCAACACTTCAAATAGGAATGATTTTGCATTTCTCCACTCCTACTAATCTACTTGGGAAATTGGAGTTCTCTGTTCTCATAGCTTTAGGCTCTGTAATTATAATGCCTCTGGGTACAAAAAAGAGAAGCTTTCTTTGGAGGGCGTAGAATCCCAATACATTTGAAGATATTACTGCTACCTGGCCACTTTGCCCACTTTATGGCAATAGTTTATCAGGCACAGAAAGAAATTATACCAACAGAAGCGTGTGTTGCTTACAAGACCAACTTCTTAGACAGCAGAAGTATTTATTACAAATATAGAATGGGGTTGGAGGAGGCCACAGGCTGTTTCTCTGGTAAACATTACTAAGCTGAACTCTCAGATGACAGCTGCATCAACTGATAGCCATATGAATAAACCATCTTGAATTACCGGGCTTGTTCTGCCTTCAGTGATTGAAGCACAGAAAACATTTTACTATAACTGCATGACCACTTCCAAGTAAAAAAGTCCATCCACACCCTTCAAAAATTCCTGACCTGGATCACATGCAAAGGAAACCACATCAGACTAACAGCGAACTTCCCAGGAGAAATCTTACAAGCCAGGAGAGATTAGGGGCCTACTTCTAACATTTGTAAAGGAAAAAAAAAATTCAACCTAGAATATTATATCCTCCCCAAAAAATGCACTAAAAATGCACTAAAAGAATGCATTACCTCTAAACCCACCTGATAAGAAATCCTTAAGGGAGTTCTAAACATGGGAAAAAAATACATGCTACCACAAAAACACGCTTAAAAACAGAGACCGCGGACCCTATAAAGTGAAAACACAATTGAAGCTGCAAAGCAAACAGCTAGTATTTGCACAATAGGATCAAAGCTTCATATATCAATATTAACCTTGAATGTAAATAGTCTACACGCCCCCAGTAAAAAGGAACAGAGTAGCAAATTGAATATTAAAAAAAGGCCGTCAGTCTGCTGTCTTTGAGAGACCCATCTCACATGTAATGATACCCATAAGCTCAAAGTAAAGGGCTCTAGAAAGATCTACTATGCAAACAGAAAACACAAGAGACCAGGGGTCACTATATTTATGTCAGATAAAACAGACTTTAAACCAACATTAGTAAAAAAGGACAAAGAAGGGCACTACATAATGACAAAGTGTTCAATTTAGCATGAATTAATGTTCCTAAATATATATGCATATAAATATATAAATATATATATAAATATATAAATATATATATCCATAAATATATATGCATCCAACATTAGAGCACCCACGTTCACAAAACAAGCACTTCTAAACTTATGAAAAGACTTATACAGCCACACTATAATGGGGGGATCTTTAACACCCCAATGATGTCATTAGATCATTAAAGCAAAAACAAAGATTCTGGAATTAAAATTGACCAATTAGACAATTCGATCTAATACACATCTACAAAAACTTCGCTCATTTTTACATGGAGCATACTTCAAGACTGACAATATTCTCAGCCATGAAGAAATTCTCAATAGATTCAAAAAAAGTTTCAGAATCATAACAACCACATTCTTGGACCACAGCAGAATAAAAATGAAAAACAATAAGAAGAAGATCTCTCAAAACCACATAAGTTCATGGAAATCAAGCAACTTGCTGCTGAATGATGTCTGGATATGCAATGAAATCAAGGCAGAAATGAAAAAATTCTTTGAAATAAATGAAAATAGACACACAACATACCAAAATACCTGGCATGCAGCAAAAGCAGTGTTAAGAAGAAATTTTGTAGAGCTAAATGCCTACCTCTAAATTTCAGAAAAATTTCAAATTAGTGATCTAACATCTTACCTAGAGGAAACAGAAAAACAAGAGCAAACTAACCCAAAAACTAGCAGAAGAAAGGAAATAACTGAAATCAGAGCAGAACTGAATGAAATTGAGACCCCAAAATCCATACGAAGTTTAAAAAAATTGTTGGGTTTTGAAAAGCTAAACAAGATTCATAAGGCTGCTAGCTAATTAGAGATTCAAATAAGTCCAGTCAGAAGGAACAAAGGTGACATCACAACAAACCCATCGGAAATACAAAAGATCCTCAGAGACTATTATGAATATCTCTACATAAACAAACTAAAAAATTTAGAAGTAATGGATAAGTTCCTGGAAACCCAAAACCTCTCAAGATAGAATGAGGAAGATAATGAAACACTGAACAGACCAATAACAAGTTCTGAAACAGAATTAGTAATAGAAAAGCTACCAATGAAAATAAACCCCAGACCAGATAGATTCATAGCTGAATTCTACCACACAGACCATGAATAGCTGGTACCAAATCAACTAAAATTATTTCAAAAAATCATGGAGGAGGGACTCCTCTCTAACTCATTCTACAAAGCCAGAAGTACCTATATATGAAAACTTGGCAAAGAAAGAGGAAAAAAAAAAACCTAAAAAACTGCAGGTTGTTGCTCCTAATGAATACTGATGTAAAAGTTCTCAACAGAATATTAGCAAACTAAATTCAACAACACATCAAAAAGTTAATTCACCATGATTAAGTAGGCTTCATTTCTGGGATTCAAGGTTGATTCACCACATAAACAGAAATAAAAACAACCATGGAATCATCACAATTGATATGGAAAAAGCTTTTTATAAAATCCAACATCCCTTTATAATAAAAACTCTCAAGGGACTAGGCATTGAAGCAACAGACCTCAAAATAATAAGAGCTATTTATGATAAACCCACATAAAACATCATACTGGATGAGCAAAAGCTGGAAGTATTCTTCTAGAGAACCAGAACAAGACAAGAATATCCACTCTCACCACTTCCATTCAAAATAAGACTGAAATTCCAAGCCAGAGCAATCAAGCAAGAGAAAAAAAAGTCACCCAAATAGCAAAAGAAGAAGTCAGATTATCTCTCTTTGCTGATGATATAATTATCTACCTCAAAAACCTTAAGGACTCCACCAAAAGACTCTTAGACCTCAGAAATTACTTTCATACAGTTTCAGGATATATAATCAATGTACAAAAATTAGTGACATTTCTATACACCAATAACATTATAGCTGAGAGCCAAATCGAGAACACAATCCCATTTATAGTAGCCACAAAAAATTGAAGTACCTAAGAAAATCTCTAACCAAGGAGGTGGAAGATCTCTGTAAGAAGTATTATACAAAACGTTGCTGAAATAAATCATGGATGATAAAAACAAGTAAAAAATTCCATGCTTATGGATTGGAAGAACCAATATTTTTTAAATGGCGATATGCCTAAAACAATCTACAGATTAAATGTTATTCCTATCAAAATATCATGTCATTTTTCACAGAATTAGAAACAAAACTTATAAAATTTATATGAAACCATAAAAGAGCTGGAATAGCCAAAGAAATCCTAGGCAAAAAGAACAAAGCTGGAGGCATCACAATACCTGACTTCAAACTATACAGTGAGGCTACAGTAACCAAACAACATGGTACTAGTACAAACACAGACACATAGAACAATGGAGCAGAATGGAGAACCCAGAAGTAAAGCACACACCTACAGCCATCTAATATTCGACACAGTCAACAAAAACAGGCAATGTGGAAAGACTCCCTATTCAATATATAGTGCAAGATAGCTGTCTATCTGTATGCAGAAAAATGAAACAGGACTCCTGTGTTTTATCATATCTAAAAATTAACTCAAGATGGATTAAAGACTTAAATGTAAGACCTCAGGCTATAAGAATCATAGAAGAAAACCTTGAAAACATCATTCTGGACACTGGCTTTGGCAAATAATTTATGACTAAGGCCTCAAAGGCAATTGCAACACAAACAAAAATTAACAAGTGGGACCCAATTAAACTGAAGAGTTTCTGAACAGCAAAAGAAATTATCAAGAGATTAAGTAGACAACCTACATAATGAGGTTGCACTCAACAAAGATCTAATATCTAGTATCTATAAAGAATGTAAACAATTGAATAAGCAAAAGACAAATAACCCCATTAAAATGGGCAAAAGTCATGAACAGAAGTAATCTAAGTGGCCAACAGGCATATGAAAAAATTCTCATAATGAATAATTATCAAAGACATGCAAATGAAAACAACAATAAGGTACCATCTCACACCAGTTAGAATATTATTAAGAAGAAGAAAACAACAGATATTGGTATGGCTGAGGATAAAATTAAATGTTTGTACACCGTTGGTGGGAATTTAAATTAGTTTAACCACTATGGAAAGAAGTTTGGAGATTTCTCAAAACAAAATTTCCATTTGCCCCAGCAGTCTCATTACTGGATAAATATTCAAAAGAAAACAAATTGTTGTACCAAAAACACACATGCACTTGCTTGTTCATCACAACCCTATTCACAGTAACAAAGTAACGGAATCAACCTAGGTGTCCATCAGTAATGGACAGAATAAAGAAAATGTGGTACATACGTCCCATGGAATACTATACAGCCACAAAAAATAACAAATCATGTTCTTTGTAACAATGGATGCATCTGGAGATAATTCCTTGAAGTGAAATAACACAGGCACAGAAAACCAAATACTGCATGTTCTCACGTATAAGTTGGAACCCAACATTGGGTAGTCATGGACATAAAGATTATAAAAAGAGACACTAGAATAAAGGGGAATGGGTTGAAAACTAACTATTGGATACCATGCTCAGTACCTGAGTAACAGGATCATTTATACCCCAAACCTCAGCAACATGTAATATAACCAGATAACAAACCTGTACATGTACCTAGAAACACAAATCCAAAATAAAAGTTAAAAAAGGAAGAAAAAGAAATAAATAATTTTTAAACAGAAAAATAAATAAATAAAAATCAAACACACACACACCAACCATATTTTCCATTGGGTAAAAATAAACTCAACTTAGTAGAAAAAAAAAACCTCCCTATCTTTCAAGATAATATCTTTATAATATATAAAAATGCTCTTTGTAAAAATATAATCATTCCGGAATTAAAAAAATTAATCCACATTGTTGTAGACAAAGTAATATGGTTGGTTTATACTACTCTGTTTTAGAGTAACCTATTATGTAAAATTAAAAATTAGAATAGCAAATACATATCTACTAGGTGGTATGGAAACATAAAAGGCTCAGAAATTTTCACTGCTTAAAACTTTATCACTTTAAATTTATAAATGGGAAATTACGGTGAAATTAACACACATATAATAGCATCCAACATTCTTATAAGCTAGTAGTTCTCAATAATATTTGTAAAAAACATTTGAAACGTTTGTTAAAATTAGAGGTTCCCAAATTAAATCCCAACAAAGTCTGAGATAGTTTAACTAGGATGATCCTAGAAGCCTACAAGATTATCAGACCCACTAGGTGATTCTAACATGGCTGGGACAAAAATCCCTCTAGGCCATAGTTGGTCTCAGGCTCCAACTGATTTTTTTATATGTGCTGTAATCTGGATGTTTATGCCCCTCCAAAATTCATATGTTGAAACCTAATCATCAGTGTAAAGGTATTAGGGAATAAGACACTTGGGAAGTAATTAGGTCATAATGGCACAGCCCTCTTGAATGAGATTAGTGACTTTAGAGGTACTAGGCTGTTCTTTTCTAACTACTCAGTAAAATACAAACCTTTAATGACCAATGCTGAAATAGGTGTTCCTAAAACTATGTCTGCAAAGATCTTATATGTGATAATGGATAGGCTATCTGGTAAAAGTTGGCCATATAACTTGAATGTGAAGATTCACAAAGAATCCTCTGTAAATGTGCATTGTGAAGAATCCTACACTATTTATTCATATACTTGAGAAAATTAAGAAATAGAAGACTCTAAATTTTCTTTACCCAAAAATTCCACACTAATAAAACTGATTTTTGTGCAATTTTTCTTCATGATTTGAAATGAAATTTTCTAATGACACATTATTTTGTTTGTCAGGTCTTCATCATTTTTTATTCTTTGCTTTCTTGCTTAACTTTTGAACTTTGGGCACTTTTAAAAATTATCATCATACTCAGCATGAAGAAAGTGCATATAAAAGAAAGAAAATCTTAAATTAGCTAACATTGCTGTGTTTTTGAAGATGAGGTACATTTTACAATTTTCTACATGTGGTGGAATACGCATCTGTGCCTTCTCTCTTCTTAACCAAGAGTTACATCAATTACATACAAAATTACATTGAAATAAAAATGCAGCAAAAATTAATCAGAGAAGAGAAGTTGAACTGTGTCAGAGATGGATGTAACTTCCTTCAAATTATATTGATAAAATACCTAAACTTGAGTCCACTGAAATCATGCAGACCAAGTCATTAGGAAGGTTGCTTCCTCTGTGTTGTACCTCACATTAATAGACTGCCAACCACAGCTTCCACGAAATACCTGAGACTGGGTAATTAATAAAGAAAAGAGGTTTAATTGACTCACAGTTCTGCATGGCTGGGGAGGCCTCAGGAAACAATCATGGTGGAAGGCACCTCTTCACAGGGCAGCAGGAGAGATAATGAATGCTGAGGGGAGGGGAGAGCCCCTTATAAAACCATCAGATCTCATGAGAACTCGCTATCATGAGAACAGCATGGGGAAAACTGCCCCCATGATCCAATTGCTTCCCACTGGGTCCCTCCCATGACATGTGGGGATTATGGGAACTAAAATTCAAAATGATATTTGGGTGGGAACACAGCCAATCCATATCAACTACTATACTCACCAATCTCACTAAAACATAAAATAGGGCATGAGTATCTGAATTAAGTGCCCTTGGGTTTCTGCGTTTAATTTTCTCTTCAAGTGTGTTGAACTAAACCACAACCTATATGGAGCTTTGAAATATTGTTATCATTTAAAAAATAATTGAATATATAAATATTTTATATGCAAATTAGAGAAATATATATGTGATTGAAAATGTTATATGATTATGACATGTCTTTCAATTTACTAATATGGTGAAAAATTAAAACTGAGAATATTTAGTGCTTTTTATATTTTTAACCTTTATGGGTACGTAGTAGGTATATATATTTATGGGGTACATGAGATATTTTGATACAGGCATACAATGCAATATGTAATAATCACATCAAGATAAATGGGGTATCCATCACCTCAAGCATTCATTATTTCTTGGTGTTACACACATTCCAATTGTACTCCTTCGGTTATTCTATAATGTACAACAAAGTATTGCTGACTGTAGTCACTCTCTTCTGCTAACAAATACTAGCACTTATGCATTTTGTCTAATTATTTTTGTACCGACTGTGTTAGGCTGTTCTTGCATTGCTGTAAAGAAATACCTGAGACTAGGTAATTTTCAAAGAAAAGAGGTTTAGTTGGCTCAGGTTTCTGCAGGCTTTATAGGAAACTCAACTTTTGGTGAAGCCTCAGGGAGCTTTCAATTATGGCAGAAGATGAAGGAGGAACAGGAATGTCATAGAGCAAAAGCAGGAGCAAACAAGAAAGAGACTTTGGGGAAAGTTTCACACAGTATTAAATGACTAGATCTCATGTGAACTCAGAGAAAAAGCTCACTTATCACAAAGGGGATGGCTGAAACCATTGATGAGAAATTTCCCCCGTGATCCAAACACCTCCCACCAATCCCCACCTCCAACATTGGGGATTAAATTTCAACATAAAATTTGGATGGGAACAAATATCCAAACTATATCACCACTAAACATCCCTGTTTCCACACATCCTCACTACCCTTCTCAGGCACTGATAACCATCATTCTACTCTTTATCTATATGAGTTAGTTTTAATTTTTAGCTGCCACACGTGAGTAAGAACATTTGAAGTTTGTCTTTCCGTGCCTAGACTATATCACTTTACACAATGTCCTCCAATTCCATCTGTGTTGTTGCAAATGACAGGATCTCATCCTTTGTAAGGCTGGATAATATCCCATCGTGTATAGGTACCACATTTTCTTTATCCATTTATTTGTTGATGGACACTTAGATGGATTTCAAATCTTGGCTATTGTGAGTAGTGTTGCAATAAACATGGAAACGCACATATGTCTTCTTATACTGATTAGGTTTCTTTAAGTTATATACCTAGCAGTGGGATTGCTGGATCATATGACAGTTTTATTTGTAGTTTTTTGAGTAACCTCCATACTGACTACATAGTAGCTGGACTACTTTATATTCCTACCAACAGCATATGAGGGTTCTGTTTCTGTGCATCCTAACCAGCATTCATTATTACGTGTCTTTTGGATGAAAGCTCTTTTAATTGGGGTGAGATAATATCTCCTTGTAGTTTTAATTTGCATTTCTCTGAAGATCAATGATATTGAGCACCATTTCATATCTGTTTTCCATTTGTATGGCCTTTGGAAAATGTCTATTCATATTTTTCAACCATTTTTTATCAGAGTATTAGATTTTTTGATTGAGTTGTTTGAGTTCCTTATATATTCTAGTTATTAATCCCTTGTCAAATAGACAGTTTGCAAACATTTTCTCCCATGCTGTGAATTGTTTCTTCATTTTTATGATTGTTTCCTTTGCTGAGCAGAAGGTTTTTAACTTGATGTGATTATATTTGTCCTTTTTTTTTCGTGGGTTGCCTGTGCTTTTTGGGCATTACTCAAGAAATCTTTCTCCAGACAAATATCCTGGAGAGTTTCCTCAATGTTTTCTTTTAATAGTCTCATATTTTCAGGTCTGAGATTTAAGTCTAATTCATTTTGATTTGACTTTCATACACGGCAGGAGGTAGATGTCTAGTTTTATTCTTCTGCATACAGATATCCAGTTTTTCCAGCACAATTTATTGAAGAGAGTGTCTTTTCTCCAATGTATGCTCCTTGTACTTTTGTTGAAAATGTATTCACTGTAGATGTATAAATTTATTTCTAGGTTCTATATTCTGTTACATTAGTCTATGTGTCTCTTTTTATGTCAGCACCATGCTGTTTTGGTTACTATAGCTATGTAGTATTATTTAAAGTCAGATAATGTGATTCCTCCAGTTTTTTTTTTTTTTTTTTCCTCAGATGGCTGTGGCTATACTGAGTCTTTTGTGATTACATTTAAATTTTAGGATTTTTTCTATGTCTGTGAAGAATGTTGTTGGTATTTTGTATGGATTGCACTGAATCTGTAGATCCCTCTTTTATGGACATTTTAAGAATTATATCAATTCCTCCAATCCATGAACATGGACTATTTTTCCATTTTTTGTGTCTTCCTCAATATTTTAAATAAATGTTGCATAGTTTTTATTGTAGAGATCTTTTACTTCTTTGGTTAAGTTTATTTATAGATATTTTATTTTACTTTATTTTGTGTAGCTATTATAAATGAGATTACTTTCTTGATTTATTTTTCAGATTGCTTTCTCTTGGTGTATAGAAATGTTACTGATTTTTGTATATTGATTTTGTATTATGGAACTTTATTGAATTTGTTTGTTAGTCCTAATTTTTTTTGGTAGGGTCCTTAGGTTTTTCTAAATATAAGATTATATTATTTGCAACCAGGGTAATTTGACTTCTTTCTTTCCAATTTCAATGCCTTTTATTTCTTTCTCTTGTCTAATTGCTCTAGCTGGGATTTCCAGGAGGATGTTGAGTAACAGTAATGAAAGTGGGAATCTTTATCTTGTTCCAGATCTTGGAGAAAAGGGTTTGTTTTTTTTCCCCCGTTCAGTATAATATTAGCTGTGGGTTGGTAATATATGACTTTTATTTTTTTTTTGAGATATGCTCCTTTTATTCCCAATTTTTGAGGGTTTTCATGATGAAGGGATGTTGAATTGTATCATATATTTTTTCAGCATCAATTAGATGATCATATTCATTTTTTCCTTCATTCTGTTGATATGATGCATCACATTGATTGATTGGTGTATGTTGTACCATCCCTTGCATCTTTGGGATGAATTACAGTAGGTCATAATAAAGGATCTCTTTAATGTGTTTTGGAATTTGATTTGTTTGCATCGTGTTGGGAATTTTTCCATCAATGTTCACTAAGGATTATTGGCATTTCATTTTATTTTTTGATATATCTTTGTCTGTTTTTTTGTATCAGAGTAGTGCTGATCTCATAGAATGAGTTTGAATGTATTTGTCTACCTCTATTTTTATGAATAGTTTGAGTAGGATTGGTATTAGTTCTTTTTTAAATGTTTGGTAGAATTCAGCAATGAAGCCACCAGGTCCTGGGCTTTGCTTTATTGGGAGACTTTTTATTATGGTTTTCATCTCACTACTTGCTATTGATATCTTCAGGTTTTTGAATTTCTTCATGATTCAATCTTGCTAGGTTATATATGTCTAGGAGTTTATTTTCTTTAGGTTTTCCAATTTATTTGCATATAGTTAGATATTAAAGAGTTAGACATTTTTTTTCTAATCTTTTCAGTCTGGGCTTGTTTGTACATGTTCTTCTGGAGAAGGCTTTCCAAGTATTCCAAGGAAATTGAGTGTTGTGATCCAAGTCTTTGGTCACTGCAGTTGTATGTGCAATAGTGGACATCCCAAGCCCAGTAATGCTAGGATTCCTGCAAACTCATAGAAGTTTCATTTTAGTGGTATTGGGTGCATATTGTGACAATTTCATGGATTACCAGGTAATGTCTCTTGTTCTCTTCCCTTACTTTCCCTCAAACAAACAGAGCCTCTCTCTCTATGCTGAGCTGCCTGGAGTTGGGGGAAAGGCAATGCATGCACTCCCATTACCACCACCACTGGGACTATGCTAGGTCACACCTGAAGTCAGCACAGTACTGGGTCTCACCCAAGTCCCCTGTTGGCTATTTCCTGGCTATAATTGATGTTTATTCAATGTCCAACTGCTCTTTAATCAGGTTATAAAACCAGTCAAGACTGGGCTTTTTTCTTCAGGTCAGCAGGTTCCCTTTTGGCACTGGGTGGCTCGAGAAATGCTGTCCAGCAGCTGGGACAGGGACTGAGGGCTTTAGGTGCCTGCTTGGTGCTTTATTTAACTGTGGCTCAGCTGGTACCCAAGTTTCAAGACAAAGTCCTCTTTTCATTTCCTTCTCTTTTTCTTAAGCACAAGGAGTCTCTCCCTGTGGCCATCAAGGCTGGGAATGCACTGCGTCATGCCTGAAGCCAGCATACTACTGGGCCTAGAACTATGGCTTTCGTAGTGATGCCCAGAGAGTCTGTTAGGACACCTAGAAATGTAAAAGAGTTGTTGCCTTGTTGTGTAGTCTTTGATAAGGTACAGCAGTCAAGAAGGAGCCATTATATCAATGGTTTTGCCCTTCATGCCTGAAAACTGTCCCAAGATGGATTTGTGTCCTTTGGGTCTCTAGGGACATCCCTCTAGGACACAGCCCCCAGATGTATTTGTTGGAAACCTATGACCTGTTCTTTAACTCTCTTATATTTGCTCTATCTCCAGGCCTCACTTTTCTTTTGCTTTGGTGGTCCTCAGAATTTCACTTTTAATAAAGTATTAGCTCACAAGATTTTGCCCCAGTCTATGCTTCCTAGGAACCCTGTGTAAGACATTCCTCTACTGGAAAATGCTCTTACTCTTTCATCTCCCAACTGAGAAGCACAACTTTATGGAGTTGTATTCTACCTGCTGATTTCAGTAAAAGTAATAATTTGGTAATGCAATTATGTGACCTTAACAATGAGAATATTCCTTTTACAACTTCACAATAACCAGGAAGTAAGAGTCAAAAGTTATTACAACTAATGTATTTTTACTCAGGTCAAATATACAATATTGATTATATAAAATAGCGGTGTACTAGACATTTCTGTAGGACTACATGACTTTGTGTGAACTGAAAAAATGTACAAATATATAAATATAGATAACTGTGTTATATTAAGTAATCATTGAACAATTAAACATTAAATTTTGAGGTATTAGCTATAATTGTTGTAGGATTAATGTAAAATAGAGATTATTTAGCTCAGTAGAAGTGACTTAAAAGGGGATGACATGGTACAAATCTTTGTAAATTAAGAGTCGAAAAGCAACCAGAATTAGAATAGTTGAATCCTACTGCCTCTAATAAGAGGCATGGCAAAGGAAGAATGGATGAAAATTGATAGAGAACAATTGCTTACTTGCCAAAATCATTTACATATGTAAAGTAACTGTGATTATTTAATTAAAATATTGAAATTTTACATTTTAATTCAGTATTACAGATAAGCTACAGTGTTCAGACCATTGTTTAATGTGATGTACAATTCCTTAACGATTCTGAAACACTTCAAATAGATTTATACTTAGCTCTGACATCAATTGCAATAATACCCTTAGATTGTTGCTTTTTATTCAAACATCCGATTAATTTTAAGAAATGAAAATATCTGACTGTATTTTTTCATTAATAACAATTATACTACCAGGATGTGAGTCACTATTACATGTATTCATTCAAACTAAAAATGCCAAATCTTAACTTCTTAATTTCATAATACTCACATAAGATACTACTATTATTAAATGAAGAAACCATGGATTAAAAAGCTTAACTACTCTCCATATAAAAGACCAACATTAGCTTCTATTTTTAGATTTATTTAATTGCAAAGCCCAAGCATTTTATCAACATTCTATACAAACCAGAGGTCCAAATTATTTCAAACTATAAAATTCATAAACGTGATAGAGATGAATGTTCTTAAATAAAATATGTAAGTATTTAAGTTATAGCAATAGTATAAATGAGTTGCAGTCAAATCACAAAAAATATGAAAAGTTGCTCAAATTCACTAATAGATACCATTTTTAAGAAACAAACAAGGTACACACACTATTCACACATAAACAGACGTGTGTGTATGGATAAAGGTGAAAATATATGCTCATATTTATGCATGATTATAAGAGCGTGAAGAGATTTGGACAGATGCTCACTAAGTTATTACTACAGTTTTGAACACCACACTTTCCAGCTCTTTTAGTTAGCAACTTGAGCTTCTTTAGTTTTCCTCCTACTAACTCTGAATTCTTTGGTCCTTGTGTGTATTCGTTCTGTATCTTCATTCACTCTATAAGTGACCTAATTAATTACTACAACTTTAAATACTACCTTTAATACAATGATGGTTAAAAATATTTATTTTCATTATTTTTCTTTTAGAGTACTCAAAAGCTGATTTATTGAGATCCTGATGAGTTTGAAGTAACTAGAATCTTGATTAAGTAAGTGTAACAATAATAGTAATAGTCAAAATAAAACAACAATCATAGTTACTTTTATATTAACAGTATTATGTAGACCATATAGGGACTGTTCAAGAGAAATCTTTGTGCTAACAGATATACAGAGAGATCTAGATAGCTTAATATTGTGAAACTTGAAGATTTCTCAATGACATAAAAACCTGTAGTTTTTCCAAGAAACACCATTCCCCAAAAATTTAATTTGTAAAATTTGAATCCTGTCTTTCTACTAATTTAGCATATTTTTGAAAATTTTCCTTATTTTTTTTGGTTTCTCTGATTTATTAGCCTTACTGCAATTATAAAGGAACCCTGGAATTTTGCTTTAAGCAAATGTCATTTATTTATCTATGAGAAAATGAGTGAAATGAATGAAAAACTATGTTAAAGGTAAGGGGAAACCAAGTGTTTTGTTTTAAAAGTCAAATGTGGAATGACTAAAGTATACAAGTTTTAATATAAAGTAGAAATTTAATATGTGCTCCTTCAACATGATCTGTGTAAGTTTTTTTGTCATAAAATACTGTCTACTTAGAGAAAAAAATAAATATTTATTCTGAAATAAAATAAGATATGCAAATACTCCTTGCAAAATTGAAGTGAAAATTATTAAGAGTATTTTAATTTTTTAATATTGTTTTTTGAGACACAGTCTTGCTCTGAGGCACAGGCTGGAGTACAGTGCCACAATCATAGCCCACTGCATCTCATCCTCCTGGGTGCAAGTAATTCTCCCCGACACTCAGCTAATTTTTTATTTTTATTTTTTTCTGGGAACAGGGTCTCACTCTGTTGCCCAAGCTGATTTTGAACTGTTGGGCTTGGACGGTTCTCCCATCTTGGCCTCCTAAAGTGCTGGGCTTATAGGCATGAGCCACAGAGTCAAATCTGTTAGAGTATTTTAAAATGTAAAAATAATTTCCTTTTCTTTTTCTTGTGATTGATATTTATCAAACTACTAAATGTTACTTTTCACAGAGAAAAGTTATGACCATATACTATCAGATTTCTAAAACCACTTTTAATAAATACTTCCATTTAGATTTTCTTAGAAATTTTTTCTTAAATAACAATTGAATAGAATAATTCCTTTCTGTAATATCGCCAACATTACATTGCACCCTAGGAACAAATCATGAATGCTAATAGATGACTACTGAAAACTACTAGTATTATTGGTGGGGTTCCTTAATTTTTCTGGGCCAGTTGTGTTCCCCCCCAAGAAAAAAAACAGGTTCCCCCCAGTATAGCAAGACGTCATCTTCACTTCATATTGTTATAGTGAAGATTAAATTAATTAATACCTGTGAAGCATTTAGGACAGTGTCTGAAAAATTACTCCTTTAGGTCACTTATTACCTCAAATATGACTTGTCTCACAGTTCTCTGCCCCCTCGTGGCTGCCCCTCTTTCTAACAGCACTTTCTAAGACAGTCTTACTTCCAAGTCACTATCTATTATTTTCTTGTAATTTCTAGTAACATTTACTAATACTCTGAACTATCAACTTGCCTGGACTCTTAAGATGCATTTCTACCAGGTCTCCGGGATCCTCTTCTTGTTCTAGAACAAATATCGCTGAGAGCTTGAGAATGAGAAGAGAGAAGTAACCATTATATTTGAAAACATAAAAGTGTTTGATATTCTGGCAAAAATTGTTACAGTGTAATTGACCACACACAAAAAAATTAGGTAGCTTAATAGTGAAATACATTTATATTTTATCAAATAAGCAGTATGAATTTAAATTGTATTCTGAGAATGAAAGGGAATATGGAAAGAAGGAAAGCTGAAGTGTTAATTGCCTCCTATCTTTTAGGTCTGGTGGAGTTTGTTGTCTCTTGACGCAAAGTCACAAGTCTCTAGTGGCCCTTTCCATATGTGTACCACTCACATTATGATAAGCATTTCTACTCTACTCTTTGTTCCTTCGGACTCAAGAGTGAGAAGTGCTACAGCTCTCACTAATCCTGGCACATGGCACTGTCCTTTGTTGGTTTTCTTAAACTCAAACTCTTGCAAATTGCTGATTTTGAATGTGCCCTTTTTACTTCCAGGACCCTGACTAATATAAGATGATTTCTTAAAACTGGAATCTCAGTGGATTCGTCTCAACACGGCCAGATGGATGATTCTTCCAGGGACTAATGAACTTGGTAGAATTTCGGATAACATTTGGTTGTCAAAAAAAAAAAAAAAAAGCATAAAAAGTAATAGACCATAACTGAGATGGGTGGGGCTTATTCTAGATAAGATAGTCAAGGACTGACATATGGGAAGAAGGCTACTTTCTGTGAAGGCATCAGCCATTGAGGATGCTACTTCTGTAGCATCTGGAGCAAAATATTCCAGGCAAAGGGAATAAGAAGTGACTCTAAAATAATCAATAATATGGAAATTGTACAGCAGAAGTTGAAAGATTAGAGAGGCAGAAGTTCAGTGAGAAAAAAAAAAGTAGAATAGATAAGGTCAAAGGCTTAAGCCATAGCATATCAGACAGGCTAATGTTGATCATTAAAGAAAGTTCCAAATTCTAAGAGTAATAGGAGGCTATTAGATGTATTTAATTAAGAAAGGATGTGCACTGATGAGCATCTTAAACAGATAGCTTGCTGCTATTTAGAGAACAGATTGCAAGAGGGAAAGACCGGCAGTACAAATATTGGCTAGTCTGCTACTTCTATAGTACAAGTGAAGGATGATGATAAAAAGAGGACATTCGTGGTGGAGTAGGGGTTTTTTAATTTTATTTTGATGATGGAGCTACAAGAGTTTCTGATGATAATATATGTGTGGTTAGAAAATAAAGGCTTAATCAACTGGGCACATGATGATCCCATTTCCAGAAATAGGAACGATTGGGGGAAAATAGATTTGATGGGAGGAAAAAAAATCAGAAGTTATATTTCAGTTATGTTAATTTTTATGTTAATTTGGTTATGATAAGTTTTACTAAATCAGACAAGAATAGAAGGAATCAATGATGTGTCTTTGCTACATCTGAAAGAACTGATTGGCATAGAAACTAGAAGAGATTCCAGAAGAAATCTATTTAGGGAATCTTAAATGGACTAAAGTTAAGACTAAAAAAAATTCTGTATTTCAGTTGACGGAAACTGTGCATCCCTCCAGCAATTCTGGAAACCACACGGAGCACGTTGCCTACTGTACATAATTCTGGTTTAAGAGAGCCAGAGAGGTGGGAGTGGTGTGGAGCAGGTAGAGTAAGAATCACTGCAGCTTCCTATTAATAATAAAAATGTGCAAGACAATAAACATGGCTGCTATACCAAAGAAAAGCGGATTTCTACTCAGAAGAAAATTCTCTGAGTGACTGCCTCTATCTGTACCTCTTTCCTATAACCCTATAGTCTTCCAACTTACTGAACTACAATATAAAACTATAGGAAACAATCAGCTTTACTGTAAAGCTATAGTAAAGTTTTGTTCAGTTTTTCTCTGAATTCATAGAAGGCTATTGATTCAGAACCCATAGCCACGCCTGTCGCATCATTTTGCCTGTTTTCATTCAGAATCCTTTCCCTACAAATTTCAGAAGTGTCCTTAGTGTTTTAAATACTGTTCTTTGCACCTTATGTTTCAAGTATTAAGCACTTTTCTCACCTGCACTTCCGAGCTGCATTCACCAGCTGGACGCCATTCCCGTCCACTTATAACCCAGGCTTAGAATACCCTCATATTCAGGGAAAGGGCAGTTGTCATGTAACCTGTGACTCTCACCTTCGATGATTTTGTGATCTGTGCTACTGCTTGTAGCCTAGTATGCATTATAACTAAGCTGCTAAGCTATATTCTCTTGGTTTTTACTCCTACCAATGAAGTTGACTATGTATTTCCAGTAAAGAAAAAGTTCATTTTAAAATCCACACACTAACCGACTTGGTACAGTGGCTCACGCCTGTAATCCCAGTACTTTGGGAGGCCAAGGAGGGCGGATCACGAGGTCAAGAGATCGAGACCATCCTGGCTAAAACGGTGAAACCCCGTCTCTACTAAAAATACAAAAAAAAAAAAAAAAAAAAAAATTAGCTGGGCATGGTGGCGGACGCCTGTAGTCCCAGCTACTCTGGAGGCTGAGGCAGGAGAATAGCGTGAACCGGGGAGGCAGAGCTTGCAGTGAGCCGAGATCGTGCCACTGCACTCCAGCCTCAGCGACAGAGCGAGACTCCATCTCAAAAAATAAAATAAAATAAAGTCCACACACTAAACATCTCTGTTCTCTGTGGAAAGACACAATTTCAGCATCAATTAAAATATAACTTTATGTAGGTAAGGTATTTGATCTTAGTGATGTGTTTCTCTTAATTTCAGACAGTGACAAGACCCAAGATTTGTTTTACTCTAAAGTGAGAAATTATCCTCAACAAAAAAATATTTCACAGTGAGAATCAGAAGAATATTTGCATCAGGCAACTCTGGGTGCTAGATATTTATTTTTTTCTTTTTCACATGAACTATAAAAACTTACCACAAAAGATTGATCTCCACAACTGCTTATACTCTAGGCATGTGAACATAAGCACAAACCCAAAGGTCATTATCCAGTCACAGTTTGGTATTTTATCAACATCATGGCAAATGATGTTGTTCATAAGAATCTGAATCTTATGCTTCCATTTTCCAGAATTATTATACATTGCACTGTTCTTGCTAATACTCCAAAGACATGTAGAAAATAGAAAGGTAAGTTTGCAGGGGGAAAAAAGAACAATGGAATGAAGAAGCAAACAGGGAGTTAAAATAACTCCCTGGAATAGTAGAATCAGGAAAGCAAAGGTAAAGCATTAAAGACTAAGGGCTGCATGACTCCTAAGGGGAAAATGCATGTATTTCTTTTATTTTGCACTGAGATTAAATATGCTGATTTTTTTTCATACTGTGTGTTCTTTCTCTCCCAATCCTCACAAAATATTTCAGGGTGACCAACTGCTCTTTTGTGTTACATTTTAAACAGGTAGATGACTTTCACATGTAGGCAAAGTTGATTCTAGGAATTATTGTGAGGTAAGAGAAATGTGTTTGAGACAAGGTGTGGTCTCTTCTTCTTAAGTTTTCCTCCCTGCATGTTTTTATTTCATCCTAACCCAGAGTCCTTAAATTCTCCAGCATCAATCTTAATGCACAATTTACTTAACGCTTTTGAGTAGAGACACATGGGGAGCCCATAAACTTAAATATAAAATGTGAAATCAGATATGTGATTTCTGTGTAAATGTGTCTCTTGCATCTGCTGTGGGTCTATATTTTACTGGACACTCCAGATGCTGTATCTTTGGATCCACAACTGCATTCCCACTAAGATGATACTTTCCTCAGATTTCCCCAAGTCAATGACTCAGTATAATGTGAATACACAGTGGATTCATTACTGGGAGATATGAGAGTTTTCCAACAGGATACCGTGGCTCAAGTACTCCTTTTCTGGAACCCAAACCTCTGTTGGAATCATGCTACATCAGAGAATTTTCCTCCTAATACATTTTTTCATCCCTATCTCCTTCTATGTGTATCAGCCCAGCATTATGATGTAAAGAATCTACTGTTCTTTTCTTGGTTCTCCCTACAATAAATGTCTTGAATGTCTAATTCTTTCTTGCTGTCTGCCACTCGGTGGTCCTAAACAAATGCAAATGATACCAATATATTTAAGAAAAAAGATGGAAAAATGAAGAAATGGGTGTTATTCATTGGCAGAAAAAGTAGACATTATCTTTAATGGTAGGAGGATCACCAATAGAGGATGACACAAGATGGCATCTTAACTGCCAAGGGTTTATCTTGCAGATACTTGGGGGAATGGTGGAAGTCCTCACCTCTTCAGGTGCAATGATTCAGGCATTTTACATATCTGAGGGCTGACAAGTCATAACAGGATAGCCATACTGGCTGTTTGCTGCTAATTTGAATGAACTCATTGAAGAGGGTAGGACAATCTGATAGTGTTGCAGACCTTCAAATAACATTTTTATGCTCAGCCAAACAATATCTGTTATGGAAAAGTCAGGCCTTAGTTATGAAAACCTTACCGTAACACATAATCTGGGGACATCCGTACGTAACTCCTGAAGATATTGGCTTTGCAAATTTGCTTGAACCCTCAGAGCTTGAAGATGTACCCCATCAGTCCCTATTAGGCCCTAACAGTACATTGTACAGAAGAGGGCTTTTTATCACTAGGAAATAATTGCTTTCCTCAGAAGCTGCACCAAACAAAATTGGAATTAATTCCAGTATACCCTGGCTAGGAGCATGCTGAGGCTGATAAAGGAAGAAATAAATTATAAACAAAAGGAGAAGATGGAATTAGATATCATGTGCTGGCAAAGGCCAAGGAAGTTATTCTCAGATTGGATTTTTAGTGTTTAATCAGGGGACCAGAATTTCAAACTTGACAAGTAAGAAGTAATAAGTAATTGACCAGGGGACAATTTATCAAAGCAGAAACTCCAAAGATTGAGACAAACTTACAACCAGGTGAGTCTTAGAAGCTGAGTGCAGCAGTACTGTCCAAGGTGCTCTGGCAGACAAGGAAGAAAAATAGAAACCCAAAGAAGTGGTCATGTAAAAAATGTTTATAATGCAAGGCAAAAAAAAACAAAAACAAAAACAAAAACGCCAGATGAATATATGTTTATGGGATAGGCTCTAAGGACACACCCTTTACTAGGACTATCAGGAATACACTTAGAAGCAGGATATCGACATCCTTAAGAAGTTCAGCAGCGACTGCTTGCTGCAGGTTCAGTTTGAAAAGAAGAGAAGCAGTGATAAAATGAGACTCACTAAAAGCCATTGAGATTAATGGACCCTAAACTAATAGAGGCCAGGTGGCAACATATAATGTCTAAAACATGAGAGGTCAAAACTATTGTAATAACCAGTACAACTGGAGGAAATTGATGAGACATTACTCCTGCGAAGTTGTAGAGATGGTTGATTTAGCATCCCTGGACAAAGTAGATTGCAGTCAACAAGAGTGCTACTGAGCATATACAGTCAAATAAGGATGAGAATTAAGGAGCAGGAAACTGAGGGCTGTTATCCCAATAAAAAGCCCCAATCATTTGTAGCGCTTGTAGACCTTGACCTCACCATTTTTAGATCTGGATCCCAGTGACTAAAAAGGAGGTTGTATCTCTGGAAGGAAGAACCCTGTAACACCATGACAAGTACATACAGAAAATGGCTTTATCCACCTACTTCAGGGATTGAATGCCGAAAACAAAATACCCAGACATTTCAAGAACTATGTATGTAGAGTAAGAGTTGATACTGATATCCTGAGTCTCACAATATCATCATGCCTCCTGTTAAAATGGAAACTAGAGGGGGGAAACTAAAATAAATTCCTATGTGAGGTGTTTCATGTGAAATCACGGGTATTTTAGAACTACCAATGGCTTTGAAGTATGTATTTGACTATACTGAGAAATTGAAGTAATCTGAACATTGACTCAGGGTTGAGTTGTCGTAGTACGGAAGGTTAAATAGAAACCTCTGAAATGTCCAGGAGAAAAATTGTTGGCAACCTACCTCGAGCTTAACCACGTAGTAACCACAATTTCAGCTGTTGTGCCAGATACTTTTTGTTGTGCAGTAATTGATTTAGGGAGTACTTTCTTTTCCATTCTAATCATAAAAGAAGATCAGAGACAGTTTATGTAGGAATGGACAAGAATATTCATTTTCAGCTCTGCCTCAGTCATATTAACTCCAATGGTAACTGTTGTAATGCGAGTGACAGACAGACACAAATGCACGCATGTAGTATGAACACTCCAATATTACTGAATTGTGACACTGTACCAGTAATATTCTCTTTACAAATTTGACTTAATGGTATAAGTTGCAACAGGCTATGATGGTAACATGAAGAAAATAATGTGATATATTCAATTTTGTAGACATTATAAATGATCTATTTATGGCACTGGTGATATATATGTTGCCAACATGTTGACAGTAACTCATTATTTTTTATTTAATCCTGCTTTATTCTGATTTTTTTCTTACATTTTTTGTTTTGGTTTGTTTGTTCATTTCCTTTTTTCTTTTTTAACTGAAGAGTCAAGGAGGGTAATATAGCTCAAATTATACAGTTCCCTGTTAATGTAAAAACTAAATTCTTTCTGAGAAAAGGGTATTAAAAAAAATTTTCACCCCAACCCCTGGTAAAGTACATAGTAGGTACAACTAATGTTGGATTAAACCTTACTATAGGAATAGTTTAAAAAAAAAGAGAGAGAGAGAGTGCGTAGAAGTTAAAGGAATGTTTGAGTATATGGCAGTTGAAGTTTTCATAACTTTATATTACTAAAATATTTTAATCTATGAAAATATGTTAATTTTAACTATTTATTTTGTAACTGAGAATGATTTTGTACAAGATTGAAGTATAACTGCTTTTGTCAATATGTGAATTCTGATTAAAACATTAAGATATCTCTTCAATGGAATTAAGTTTCAGATATCATTTTGAAATTTAGGTAGATTCTATCATTATAAAAATCGTAGTTATTAAAGATGAACAAGGGAGATTACAGAAAACCATCTATTCTGTGCAACAACACAGGATTTACTTTTTTGTCTCTCTGAACATCAAGGAATGAAATGAAACTGACCAGAAATCTTCATCCAATCCAGATAAAGTTCAGTGGAACAATGACTTGGAAGGTTATTAAGCAAAACAATGCACTTTGTTAAATCTTATGAAGTATTAGACTCACTCGTGTGATCTCAAACCAATCTGAGGGTGTTAGAACAATATCTGGTCCCAGGGATCCTCCAAAATAGGCAGTATAATCAAAGTTTATCTCATTAGACATGCATATTATGTTAAATATTATAATTATATACCTTTTTGAATTCTCATAATCACCCTTAATACATATTATATTCCACTATTAATAATGATGAAATTGAGACTCAGAGAAGGAAAATATTTTTTCTAAAAAATCATCTAGTTATAAAATATTAGAACTATTAATTAATCCCTTCTTTGCTGACTCCACGCCACTTTCCCTTCTAATAGCTCATGCTCTCTGCAAGCAAAATAGAAAACAATACTTTTCAGATTTTAAAAAGATATTTATTTTCAATTAATCATTGAGGTTGACTTTGAAAATACTATTATGTAATATAATCTGAAATTTCATCAGAGATACATTCTTCAAATCTGTGAATTCGAACTTATGGAAATGTTTAGAGATAAATTTATAATGTCTAATATCTCAATCAAATATCACAATCTACAGTCATTCCATTTAGTGCTATAATTAAGATTTACCAATACATAATTTAAGAATTTAACACATTGGTAAAAGTAATGTCTATTGTAGTGATAGAAACTATAGCTTGGCTTTTAAGAAATGTTTTATTAGTGGGAAGTTTCACATAAAGTAGTTTTCTGAAATAGGCAATGCAGCAAAAAATATTCTGACTTTCCATGATTTAGAAAGAAATGCACTTGGTTTCATATTTTTTTCACTAGTTTTATCACATTCTTACATGAATTGAGACAAATTACCTTTATTTCCTTAAAGAAGAAATGACTTTGTTCTGTGCTACTGTTTATTTGTGTAACCCACCAGGATCTCTTAATTTAGCATAAGTGTGAGCAGTTCAGACATATATCCACTGTGATAAAGAAATTGACACTGAGATTGTCACTAAGATGCTCCAAGATTGATGATCCTTCTTAAACATAAGGTATCATTATCAATTCAAGGTCACCCAAAAGGAAATCACTGAGCTGTCAAAAGTATCACACTGCTACTTTTCTCAAAAGAAACATTACCTACATTTTGCTCTGGCTAGTGAGTCGTTTTCTGTATATAAAAATAAAACAAAGACTATATAATATAAAGAATTTTACAAAAACTAAGCTCACTGATGATTCTTAAAGAAGAAATAATATCGCTTTTTTCTTCTACATTTAATCTGAAAATTTAAGATGGAGTACAATATTTTTTATTGTTCACTTTAGTTGGTATTGGGGCAATATTAGACTGGAATATTTGATAATAAAATAAGACCTAATATGTAGTGTAGATGCTTTCTAAAAAAAATTCCTCACTGCAAGTACTTGCATGCATGTATTACATTTAATAAATTTTAAAATATATAGATCGTTAAAAGAAATACAATTTAAAATGCACGAGATAGGTTTACAAAGTGATATTTTATGTGACTATATACGTATGTGTGTAGATATACACCTGTATTTGTGTATGTCTATGTGTGTGTTATTTGGAACAGATACTAAATTTTAAATTTTATCTAACTTTAATTATTTTTAGACAATAGAAATATATACACAATATAAATTGTATATATATGTGTACGTGTATATATATATAAACACAATATAAATTGTGTATATATATACGCACACATGTATAGATTGTGTGTGTGTGTGTGTGTGTGTGTGTGTGTGTGTCTGTGTAGAGACAGGGAGGGATTTTCCAAGTAGGATGGAGTTAAATTCATTCTAGGAAGAATTGGAAAAATTTGCAACGTAATACTATTGCTTCACCACACTGATTATTTTTGTACTCAGAAAAGCTTACTTTCAGGTCATTTGTAGCCAAACTACTGAAAAACTTGAAGTGCAAAGAGAAAAAAAAAATCTAAAGAATAAGGTTCAGTTTTAGGCAACTGCATAGAACTCTAATATTTCTATGAAATTACATTAAATGCATTAGTTTGAGTTAATCCATACCTGCTGATAAGTGCAACCATTTGGAATTTGGAATTTAATTTTGTACCTCAGAATATTGTTTTAATTATAAGGCAGTTGTGTCTTTCATCAGCAGGAAGTTTTTTGTGTTTTTGTTTTGAGACAGAGTCTAGCTCTGTCGCCAGGCTGGAGTGCAGTGGTGCAATCTCAGGCTCACTGCAACCTCCGCCTCCTGGGTTCAAATGATTCTCCTGCCTCAGCCTCCTGAGTAGCTGGGATTATGGGTGCATGCCACCATGCCCGGCCAATTTTTGTATTTTTAGTAGAGACGGGGTTTCACCGTGTTAGCCAGGATGGTCTCAATCTCCTGACCTCGTGATCCACCAGCCTCAACCTTCCAAAGTGCTGGGATTACAGGAGTGAGCCACTGCACCTGGCCATCATCAGCAGGAAGTTTTTAAAAATGTTCAATTTCCATTATTAATGCTGTCATTCAAGTATGCTAGTTTGTATTCTAGTGACTTGGACTTGCTGGACCTCCTTCATTTCTTTACACTTTACTTTATTTGAGAAGGTATTAGCTGTGGAAACACTTTTCATGCTACCAGATAGACTGAAGAACAGGTAGCACAACTGGATTCTTTAGGTGGAAGGCCATCTCAAAAATAATCTAATGATTTTAATCCTGTCATGTTTGCCAATTTTTAATTTAATCAGTACATGAAGGATGTATTAATTGGAATTAAGAAAAATTGTTTTGTTAAAAATATCAAACTGGGGTTTTATTTATTTCATTCTTTTATTAAAATATTAAAAACTAATTTGTGAACCACCACTGTATATCAGGAAATTGAACAGGTACAGAGTACTCATTCTCCTAACAGAATAGGTTTCTGCACTTGTAAAGTCAAACTTGTTATTGAATCACATACACAAAATTCTAAGGAAACAAACAGAATTAACTACCCAATTTTTTAACCAACAAACTTTAATTATTGTAAGAGCAAAATCAAGGCAACTGTAACCCATTTGAGGAACAGAAAAATATCATTTACAGCATTACTGTCTGGTATTTCATTTATCACAACATATTTACCCAGATTTTGTAGTTAAATTTAAAAAATTATGAATCATACTTGTCATCTCAATAACACCTGGCTGTGTCTCAACTTACATTTACAGGATCCTCAACTTACATAGATCCTCACCATCTCAGTAACAATTCTTTGCCATATTCCATTTCACAGCAAGGAAATTAACACTATTAAAGGCAAGAGTTACTGTCTTAAGATACAACTCTTAATAAGAACTATACCAAAACCTGAAATCAGATGCACTGATATTTGATGTCATATGTTTTTGTACTGTAAGGGAAGATTGTACTAAGATTTATACAATGTGATATCTGTTGTTGCTTTATTAACTATATTCTATTTAAGTGTATAGAGCATGGATTCTTAAACTGTAATACAAATGTGTTTGTATACCTAGAAATATTGTATACATGAGATTAAAATTTTTGAACCACTTACATTTTGGTATATGCATTTTAAGTGATTAAACTTTTGAATAAACGAGGACCTAATTGCAGATATTGAAATTGCTATTTTTCCAGCAAGGCATGGTGGCTCATGCCTGTAATCTGAGCACTTTGGGAGGTTCAGGCGGGTGGATCACTTGAGCCCAGGAGTTCGAGACCGGCCTGGGCAACATGGTGAAACCTCGTCTCCACAAAAAGTACAAAAATTAACCGGGTGTGTGGTAAAGCATGCCTGTAGTCCCTGCCAGCTACTCAGGAGGCTGAGGCAGGAGGATTGCTTGAGCCTGGTGGGTAGAGGTTGCAGTGAGCCGAGATCACACCACTGCACTCCAGCCTGGGTGACATAGTGAGACTCTGTCTTCAAAAAAATTACTATTATTCTGAGAGTGGATGGATTGTCAGTTTGAGTTTTTGGGAACATACCAACCTACTTCCCACTGGGGCTGAATAGATAAATCTTGTTTAACCTGTAACAATATGGCTCTTTCTCTTATCAATATTTGGTGTTTCTAATGAAATGTCTATCAAATGTCTATTTCTACTGTGGAGTATTGATAGCAAAACAAATAAATTCAGATGGTATTAGCACCAAAATCTACTTCTCAATATGTATGGATAAGTGTCCCAGGTGGTCTTCCTTCTCTCCTTCTTCTCCTCCTCCCCTGCCTCCTCTTCCACCTACTCCTTCTTCTTCTCATAAGAAATTCCAGAGATGCAGGATGAGTAAAAAGCTGCTGTAAGCAGGCTGAGTAGAGTCTGCTGATGATGTTTTGCACGGACAATGAACTTTGATTCTTATCGATTGCTTCTTGTCCATTCATCTCATCTCTCCTAAAACTCTGTATTCTTTTGTCATCTCTCTACTACTTTGTATTTTTTACACTGTATCTTTCTATTGGGATGTCCTTGTCTGAATTAAGAGTCATCCTCCTAACAGAAGAGAATTGAAAGATGACCTTCACAGGTCACTATCAGCCACAAGATACCATGACATGCTGTCAGAAAATATGTAAAGTGAGAAAATATCAAGTAAAAAGAAGGGCATCTTTAAATTTTGTTTTAATAGTATGTTTATCTCTTTATAAGATCTCTTTGACGTTTATTATTACTAAAGCCTCGTACTGTTCTTATCTTAAAATCATCAATGAGGTTATTATTGATTTATATATACTAAGGGTAAGATAAATTATTTCAAAAAAATCAATGAGATTATTATTGATTTATATATACTAAGGATAAGATAAATTATTTCAAAAAAATAGTGCTAATTCTTGTAGGTTTGGATTTGTGGTGATTGTTGGATGCCAAGTGCCTCCTCTTCAAATAAAATTTGTATTTTAGTCATTTATAAACATACATATGCATACATATGTGTATATATATATGTATACATATGTACATGCATATATATATGTTTCCCTAACATAATATATAGGTTTGTTTAGTCCACATAAATATCTTAGTTTTATTTTTTAAATAACAGTTAAGAACCAGCATGCATGTATTTTTAACCTACTGGAGGTTAATTGTGATAGAATTAAAAGAAAGAAAAGCAGAGAGAAAAAGAAAGAGAATGAGCTTGTATGCAAATATAGCAATTTAAATAGTGTATTCTCTTTGCCATCTAGCACAACTGAATATGTCTCCTTATGGATATGATATGGTAAAAATTTTTCTGCTATTTCTTTAGCCAGTTTTAGTACCAAATTTGCACTCTCAACACTGATATGGCTAGTGTTTGAAGGTAAAATATAAGGTCTTCTTATTTCCTTGGCCCTCAAATACAAGGAAGCCAACAGCTTCATTTAGTACTCAACTAGAAAACATTGTGAGGAAAGTGGCTGTGTTAATTTAGTTAAGAATTGCTATTGCAGTGCCCAATGCGATGCCTTGTTAACAGGTTTCCGAAAACAAATTTTACTTCATGAGATACTTGCCTAATGTTGTGTATAGATAGCAGTTCTATCAAAATACAACTCCATTTCTCCTTTGATGCATCTGAGTTGCTTTTCTGGAATTTTCATTTTGTTTCATTTAGACTGCAAGCCATTTGGAACAGAGGCTATGTTTTCTGTACCTTTATTACTTCTATAGCACATAAGACTATTATGAACATGGTTTGTGGCTCAACAAAAACAAATAAAAACATATAAATTAATTTTTAAGTGAGTGGGTAGAGCTATTGACGGATTAAAACACTTACCTTGCAAATTCTTGAGAGGATACATAATATTTTATTTTTGCTAGAACAAAAGCAGGAATAATAATGGAGCATTCTCAGTGAATTTAATTTATGTATCCCAATAGCCTACATTATAATTAGTTGCCTCTGTAAGTGCTACAATTAACTTCTTATTAAATGGAAAATATATTAAATATGTATTCCTGAAGTTAAAACACTTCAAGTACATATTTAGTAAGGATATTTCTAATGCATACATATCATAATATTTCCTTAATACCACAACCTGGATTGTAGAAACAGCAACTCCAATGTTTAAATATAATAATAAATGCCCTTACCAGTGTCTTTCAAATTCTGTCTTTGTCTCCTCACTTAGCCCTTTGACTTTCATTTTGGCAGTGACTTCCGTCTATGGGGGTAATAATAAAATACCTACTACTATTTCCAAAACTATTAAACATATTACTGTACTGATGCTACTCCACAAGCTGGGGCTGGAGTAATGAAAACTGAGAAATCTAAGGACCCTATGCAAAATTATGTCTGAGGTAATAGCAGGAAATCTGACCCTCCAAAATACCTCTTCAGTTGGGCATCAGCTATCACTACCCAAGCTCTTCAGCTGCCAGACGGTTACCGTGGTGCCACTACAGTGTTCTTTGAATAATGATGTTTCTCTCATGCTAATAAAAATCATTTTATAATATTAACCTTGGAATGAATGAACAAACATCATTATTCATGTATATACGTATGCATTCATGTACATGATATGGACTGCATGGTCTGTCTGAAACACTTGCAAAATAATTTTTGAAATCAATTTTATAGATAGAAATTTCTTATCCTACTGTCATACTTTATAAAATTGTTTTAAATCAAAATTGTATAACTAATAATCTATTCCACTGACGGAAGTTAATACAATAAATTTTGTTTCAGTGATCCAATGAACACTATAAATATACCAAATTCTTGTGTGAAGTAAAATTCATCTCACCACATAACATTACATTACATTATTAATATCGCGCACAGTGTGAGACAATCTTAAAATAAGTCTAACATCTGGACTCATCCTTCCTTCCTTCGCTCGTTTCTCATGGTAAATTGCTTTCCTTCCTCTTCTAAACTCATTTCTCCCCATGAGTTTTTATGCCACCTGTCTCTTTGGAAACTTTATTTGGTAGAAAGGGGTAACCAAAAGTCTGTAATCCATGCCCTCTTTCTCTTTTGAATGGTAGCAAAAAAGAATGATCTCACTGAAATTTCCTTTTAAACAAGACTCCTTATTAAAACAACAACAACAACAACACTAATGATAGCTATTAGCAAAGGATAACAAAGAGTTCTTAATTTTGAAGTATTTTTAACAGAATTTAACTGTTTTCCAGGTTGTTTTTATGAGTAGGCATACCTAGTATTTTTTTCTGAAAGTTCTGTTCAATCCGTTGATGATTTCTTACTTTTTGAAAATATAGCTTTAGAAAAATAAATATATTGTTCATGATTTTTTTTTTCATTTTCTCTGTTGTCTTCTTCTGGAGCTTCTACCAAGTAATGTTGGACCTTCTTTATTTATTTTCACATTGCTTAATTTTTGCCTCATTTTTTATTTAACTCATATTTTATTGCCTTTTAAAATGCTGCTTCTGCTCCATTATCCTCTTCTGTTCTTCTGGGAATCAAAGTGTATATTGGCAAGAAATGTTCATATTGTTCCACATTTTGATTTCTCTGTTGTTTTCTCTTTCCTTTTTAAAATTTTTATTTGTGTGTGTGTGTGAGTGTGTGTGTGTGTGTGTGTGTAGTCTGAATCATTTCTATTGACTAACCTGTAACTTTAACTGATTCTCTACTCTGCTTTTTTTTTTTTTTACTGATCTCATAAAACTGTTCAGGGAAATTACTATTGTCTATCTTCAGAGTGGTGCTACTAAATGGGACTTAGTTCACCTCTTTCCTTTGTAGCCTTGGCCTTTTTATCTGCTAAAAATGTGATTTTGTAGATAGTCTGAATTTTTCGTATTGATTTGGGTGAGAGGAATACTCTTGTGACTTCCTTTTGTTATGGTTGCTTACTTGTAGAAAAAATTAATAAAATTAAAAATGTAATATGTGATTACAATATAGAGATCATGAATAGACATGTACTGCATAGTCTTCATGCTAAATGAATAGATTCTTAGGATTAGAATTAAAATATCCAATGACAACTTTCCTTTTTTCCTTCCTTCCTTCCTCCGTTCCCTTTCTTTTCTTTTCTTTCTTTCTTTCTTCCTTCCTTCCTTTCTTTTTTCTTTCTTCTTTCTTTCTTTTTCCTGTCTTTTTCTCTCTCTTTCTTTCTCTCTTTCTCTCTCTCTTTCTTTCTTTCCTTTCTTTTTCCTGTCTTTTTCTTTCTCTTTCTTTCTTTTTCCTGTCTTTTTCTCTCTTTCTTTCTCTTTCTCTTTCTTTCCTTCCTTCCTTTCTTTCTTTCTTTTCTTTCTTTCTCTCTCTTTCTCTTTCCTTTCTCCCTCCCTCCTTCCTTCCTTCCTTCTTTTATTTTTTCTTTCTTTTTATTTAACTTTTATTTTAAATTCAGGAATACATGTGTACGTTTGTTATATACATAAAGCGGAGTAAAGCACATTAGAAACACCACTTAAACTTTCTACAGGCTGTAAGTGTAAGTGGTATTTCTAATGCTCCTTAGCTCATGTTAAGCAATTTCATGCTTCTGTGGCTTTGCAGTTGCTGGTGGTTTAGGGGTGGTGGGGATACGTTCTGCCTCTAAGTATTTACAAGATTAAAACACTTTCAGAACAAAGATCAAGCACTCAGAGAGCACCCATCCTTCCCATTCCTTTCATACAAGTATTGTTTTTATCTTAATAATACAGCTTGCCATTGTTAGAAATCATCTTGTTCTTTTACTTGATTACAATTTAACTACAAGAGAGTATAAGCTCCATGAGAATAGGAACCCTATATTTTCTTTATCATTTATCTTTAGTAATTAAAATAGCAGTACCAATAATGGGTATTTAGTATGCACTTTCTGGTGATGAATAGCATACATACAATATGTGAGAGATATGGATCAGAGAGAAAAGGGGTATTTAAAAGGATTAATGACAGCAAAACTAGACAAAAACATTGAAAGAAAAGAAAACTACAGACTAATATCCCCCATGAAAATAGTCGCAAAAATCCTGAACAAAATATAATCAAAATAAATTCATCAAAACTTAGAAAGGTTAATACATCATGACTAAGTGGGCTTTCTCATAGAAAAACTAGAATAGTTAAGGTTTTTAAAAAACAATTTGGTTCACAATATATACAGAATAAAGTGAAAAACAGCATGGTCATTTTTTTTTTTTTTTGAGTTAGAGTCTGGCTGTGTCGCCCAGGCTGGAGTGCAGTGGCGAAATCTCGGCTCACTGTAACCTCTACCCGGGTCCAAGTGATTCTCCTGTCTCAGCCTCCCAAGTAGCTGGGACTACAAGTGTGCACCACCACGCCCAGCTAATTTTTGTATTTACTAGAGATGGGGTTTCACCATGTTGGCCAGGATAATCTTGATCTCCTGACCTTGTAATTCGCCTGCCTCAGCCTCCCAAAGTGCTGGGATTACAGGAATGAGCCACCGGGCCCATCTATGCATGGTCATCTTAATAGAGAAAAAATTACTTGGATAAATTCAGCCTCCATTCAGGATAAAATTCTCAGGAAATTTGCACTAGAAGAGAATGTTTTTCTCAATGTGATAAAAGGCAACTACAAAAACACTATGCATAAAATTATGCTTAATTTTGGAAGATTAAATGCAGAATTTTTTGTGGAAATTTATAACTTCATTTTAAAATTTATACGGAAGGCAACAGGATTTAAAATTGACAAAGAAATTGTGAAAAAAAATCACTGATTAAAGACTCATATGGCCTACTTTTAAGACTTATAACTACAATAAGTAATAGAGCCTCAGTACTGGAAAAATATACAGACACAAGGTTCAGTGGAATATATTAGAGCATCAAGAAATAAATCCACATATGTATGGTCATTTAATTTTAATAGAGGTACAAAGGCAATTTGGTAAAGACAAATAGCATTGGGAAAGTTGGTGCTGGAACAAATGGTACTGAAATAATTGATATCTATATGCAAACAAGAATCTTGATCTATATCTCATACCGTAATGAATATATTAAAATGGATTATAAACCTAAATGTATAATGAAAAACTATAAAAACTTTTAGAAAACAAATAGACAAAAATATCCACGATTTTGGGTTAGGCAAAGTTCTTTTTAGCATTTTGAGAGGTAACAGAACTGTTCTATGTATTTTACATCTATGTGGCTTACTTATATGTCTTATGATAGTAAAAACTGTACTCTTACAAGGCTGCATTTTATACCACATGTTATACCTCAATAAAAAAGATACTGTCATCCAGCCTATTTTAAATTCAGGTATAACATGTATTATAAATTTCATGTATTCATACTAAGAATCTTTTTTCAAACCTATAAATGACCCAAAAGTCCATACACAGGAAAACGGATCAGCAAATTATGGTGTGTTAATAAAAGAGAATACTCTTAAATAGTAAAAGTGGATGAACTACCTATCTAAGAGTATACAAAATCTGGCCCTAATGTCAATCTATTCAAATTCATAAAAACAGATGTGCCCATATAAACATTTCTTAATTTTCTTCGCTGAAGTTCTGATGAATTTATAAGCTTATTTCAGAAATACCAGCACAGGGTTTCTGTTGGAAGAAGTGTTATGATATACCATCAACTAGAGTTATCAAGTGAGTCTTAAAACTAAGTCAGAAGCAGTTAAACTTAGCTTTTCTGGCTATGCAAACTCGAACATTATTACAATATTTGAATTTCTCTTTATCATTACTCTAAGGCATAAACGTAGGTCTTGCAGATGGCAGAGCTAATTAGTTTGCAGAAAGAAAACAAAACAAAACAAAACAAAACAAAAAGAACAATCAAGATAACCCTCTAAATAAATAAGTGTAAATATATATTTTCTGTATCTATTAGTTTCCATTATTAATAGTGACAATGGTAACATCAGTTCACAATTTCTAATGTGTTTAACATATGGTACTTGGGTAAGATAGCCAATGGTATTTACTTCTTGTCATAAATTGCTGCTTGATTGCATATGGTAGATTGATAACTGTCTTTTTTGTTTTTCCACATACTGGATATGTAAAAGGCCCTTTATCGGTCCATGAAGAGGCAGACCACACATCTCATCAGAGAAAAAGTTAAAATACATACAATTAAAAATTAAAATGAAACTAACACATTAATTTTTAATCTATAAATATTCACTTTTTTTCCTTAGGTTAATAGTGTTTGTTCTGAGCCTTTCAGATAATGCAGAAGTCACTGGGTTTCTAACTGTGGCACAACAGGTAGTTCTGCTGCTGTTCTTATTTCCCAATATTCACAGCTTTGCCATATGGTTTCAAGTACATCAGGGCCTTTTAAAGGGCACCTTCCAGCTATCCAGCCTGTGGTGGGCTCACCACAGCCCTGCAGTCCACAGATGACTAAGAGGCCTGCTGTTTTCACATCTTCACATGCTCTCAGCACCAGAGATTTGCAATGCAAGAAGCATTGCTGAAAACCTAGAGAACTGGCTGTTTTCCAAGTCTTTGAATTTACTCCTCTGGATGTATCATTTATGAAAATTGATTCTCTTATTCATGTCTGGGAGGTGCCTAGCAACTCTCTGTGGAACGTAGCCATAGGAATAGCATAAGAGAGGTAATTAAAGAGGCAGAACAGTTGCATGTGTGGTGAATAACAAGGAAAGGTAAAATTTTCTATGCAAATATCAAACAATTTCTTAATTTTATTCAGTAACTCACAACTACTCAGTATCAGACCAAGGTTTATTGATTATCAATATAGTGCTTTTTTCAATAAACCACAACATTGTTATGTAAAGGCATTTCTGTTAAACATCATCATTGCTATTATTTAAGTCAAATCCTTTCCAAATGAGAATTTACAAAGATCATGATTTTCCTGAGTCAATTTGACTTGAGATATTCATGTGAGTATTTAAAATTGTAAGTTCTCACTCCTTGTATACACACATGCAGACTTGTCCTGGAACAAGAAAGAGCAAGAAACAAGGTAATTGTTAGAAGCACCCAGAAAGTCAAGGGATACCTATGATTTCCAAAATCTTTCCCTACCGCCCAAATTTTTATATTTATTAAACAAAAATAATTTAGACATTATATTTGGCACTGAACATACAGCAATAAAAGGAGGATATATTGTTACTCTTAATAGCTTATTGTCTCAGGAGAAGAAAGATAAATAATGACAATTATATGTAGTCAATTCTAAAAGTGACGTAAGCCCAAAATGCATATAAATGAGCACTAACCTATACTAGAGGGTTCTAGTAAATATTCTCAAAAAATAATATCTTATTTCCTCTCTCTTATTTCCACTATTGAATTATAAAACTCTCCTATTAAAACTCTTCAGTCAGCTCCTTCTTTTCATGTCCAGTTTCAGTATCCTAGTTCAACTCATCATCATTTTTATCCCAAGTATATAATAATCTCTTCATGTTGTCCTACATTCACTCTGGCATGGATGCTGTCTGTCTGGCCTCTAGGCAACATCTCAAATTGTGTTTTAAACATTTTTATATGATCATAGGACAAATTTTTGTAAAAACATATGGAAATATTTCCTTTGATTTTAAAAAACTTTATTTTTTATTATGGTCTGTAAGCTCCTGCGTAATTATGCCCTGGTATTTATCTCTAGACTAAGCTCACACTATTTTTTTCTCCCTGCTAAATTTCTTTCCAACCACTGTGACTTTCTGTCTATTTTGCTAATGCTCAAAGTTCCAGTTTAATCATTAAAGTGTACAGTTTCTTTCTTCTTGCACTTTTCTTAAATCTTTCCCACTCTGATTTTGCTACTCAATTATCATGTCTCATGGCTGCATTATCTCATTCATTAATTAATTTACATTAAATAGCGTTTATCCTAAATACCCTTTGCAAACCTTTCCAAAAGGCTAAGGCATTTTGTTATATATTTGCATAGTTTGTAATTTCCCCCATAATAATAATGCTTGTTGCATTGCATATTTATATTATAATAGTTAATCATAATATAAATAGCCTTCACCAGAATATCAGCAACATGCAAGCATATCTCTATCTTTATATTCTTACCATTTTTCTTCATCTGTTATCAACACCTAATATTATGCTTCATACACTCACAACAAATCTTTGTTGAATAAATAAATGTTCCAAATTATGCAAAATAAACTAAGCTGGTAAAGAGAGGAAGAGACTTTTCAGGAAGAAGAAGCACTTATATCAACATTTCTGAAGATTATGGATACAAATATCTGTAAATAGATTCAGGAGGCAAGAGTAGTAAAATGTGGACCTAAGTGTTAGTAAAGTGCTCATTAATGAAGGATGCTTTATTCTATGCTAAGGAGTTTGGATTTTATTCTAAAGTCAATGAGAACTAAATGACAGATTGTATAATTTGGTAAGTTACATGTTTTAGATACTAAGGTACTAAATATATTAGAATTAGCAAGATTTGAAACTTTAATTAGTGTTAGAAATCAAAAGACAATGGATGGTAAAAGAAAGTAGGAAATCTAAGATTATACATGCCCTTCTAAATTAGAATCTTGATGTCTTTTTTTTTTTAGAGGTTTAAGCATTGCAAATTGATTCCAATCATAAAACAAGTATATATATATATACACACACATATATGAATTTTAAAATTACATATATAAATATATACAAAAATATACATATATGAATTTATTTAAAAAATTTGACCCTGTCTACTCATTATCTACAGGTATATTTCTCTCTTACCATTTATAGTCAATTTCTTGAAAGATATGTACATGTCGTTACCTTGCGTTCACCCCGCAACTGACTTCTGTATAATTTTCTACTCACCACCAGTGAAAATGCACCTGTCAAAGGTAATAACATCACCCTTATAACAAATCTAATTACCATTTTTAGCCCTCACCTTATTTATCGTTTGAGTTCTTTTAAAATTCTCAGAAGTTCCACCATTGGAAATAAAAATGAAAAAGATTTTGCAAAGGCAATTAATAATGAGTCATCAGAGAGAATGAAGCCACCAAGGAAATCTAAAGTTTCAAAAACTTGGGAAAGGTCGACAATGTCAGACATCCAAGGGATGACTGAAAATATTCCGCTAATATGCCATTGGTGAACAATACAGGTTAGTATCAGGGGACTGCTGGAATAGATAAGTGGGAAATTAGCAAGTAAATACACTAAATGTGGACAAATTGATTTGGGAACTGGGCACCAAATGGAAGGTGGATAAGGACAATAGCTAGATACTCAGAACTAGAGTTGATGGAACCATATTTACTGTGGCTATAATTATTATTAGTATTGCTATTACTCTTTATTGTCCAAAACAGAACAAAAGGTGGGAGAGTAGATGAAGAAATTCCCTGAGGAAATAGAAACCAGTTAGGTCAGAGAGTACATATATACCATCAATAAGAAAAGGAACTCTCTTTCCACTGAACTGTAAGCAAGGAAGCATGATGAAAGACGTAGGTAGAATTTTGAGGCATAGACAGCAGTAATGTGAAGTTTCTCAATACCCTGATTTCCAAGAATAGAAATAGAACATGAATCATGTTCTGAGAAATGTGTTGAGTTGAGTTATAAGAATAAGGCTGGAAGCTAGAAATAGGAAATTTATTAGGAAAACAGGAAAATTTCAAGACAGGATTCAGATCTTATTACAATTCAAAGTATATTTTGTATGATTTTTTAATACCAGTGATCAGCGTTTTGTATGCAAAAGGAAAGTCGTATGGTAGTGTTGAGATCAGATTCAGATTTGTCTAAAAGGAAATAATAATGAAAGAAGTATGGCTTACATGATGGATAATGGGTAGGTTAGGATAAGGAAAAAGGGAAATAGACCTAATTTTTTAAAGAAAATAGGAATTAAGGAAAAATTCATTTTAATTTAGTCTGAAATCAGGAATTACAGGGAATTAATGGAGTAGAGAAGAGGAAATATATAAATTTATAATCAAGAGTTGAATACTGAAGTATATAATCTCTAAATTTAAGCAATTCCTAGATATAATAATTTTATATGGTAGTAGATTATAGTTTAGATATCTAGAAAATATGTGTTAGTAATTGAGATCAATTCCCCATTTGATTGTGTTGTATTTTATAGAAAGTTATCCAGTTATATCTGTTGTGGAGATTTGCCACTTATAAAATATTATAAATATACAAACTTGCTTTTCATTAAGTAACATTTGCAATTTTGTAAAAAAATATTTTAGTCACAATTAGCACAAAATAATAAAAATATATATTTACTAGACAAATTATTCCAACAAAGTAACTGTTAACAAACATTAGTCATCCACTAAGGAATTCATAATAGTATTGCTAGCAACATAAAATTATGATGATGAAGACACATATCTGCTAAAGAAACATCAGCAATATTTCAAAAGTTAGTAGTTTTGAAACAAAGATAATGAAAATATTCAGCTGTAAGAGTTGTTTTTGTATATGACTTTGTTATGATTCATTTTTTATTCAGATCAAGTGATTCTTCTAAATTAATTTTGCTAATTTTTAGTTTCAAGTTTTCTTTTGCATATTTAAAAATTGGACTAAGATTTATTAATGTGTAAGATCTGTTAACAGAAAAACAAAGTCAAAATTGTTAAATAATGCAATAGGATGTCATCAGTTACTTTCTATAGTAATTCACTTACTGCCAATGATGGCTCAAAATTTTCATCAAATTCATGAATTAAACGTTTTAGAAGTTTATTCTGCCAAAGATGAAACATCTGACATTATTATGAAAATAAATTTGCAGTTATAATTCAGTTTCATAGATCAATATTCCAGATAAAATTACCTAGGTTTATAAGTTACTATGAATATAAATTTGACTGAAGCATGGTATCACAGTTAAAGCAACATTCTGATTAAACATCTGTCAAGCAGGAATATACATGGAATTGGTTGTGGTGAAAATGTAATATATATAGGAATCTATACTTGTCAAGTTTTCAAATGCTTAAGAATATTCACAAAATAAGTATATATTACTTATTTATAGATTACACACACAGACAAACACAAATCTGATGTTGATACAAAAAATACTTGAAGTATACCAATATGCAATTTTTCTTTTCACAGCTTATCAATTTAAAATATTTGTGCTTCTGAGGAACTATTTAATTAGCAACCTAAGAGCCCGCCTATGAAACTGAACCTTTTTGCAAATGAGTCTTATAAATTATGATTACATTTCCAAAGTAGTTGGAGAACAGCTATTCATAAAGAATAATGAATTAGAGGCAATAACAAAAACAAAATCACTTTTGAAGTTTTCAGAAAATTGAAATTATTTAAAATAAGTATTTTGTAACAGAAGGACATAAAAATCTATTCTCTCAAATAAGGAGGACTAAATAAATTGAATAATGGCAGGGATCAAGTGGTGTACAATATTTGATTTTAAAATTTTACAAGAGTTTTTAAGAATATGTGAACTTGTGGAAACAAACTTTTGATGGGTTTTTTGTTTCAAATTTCATAAATTTATACTCTATCAAACAGTTTGTCATTCAAGAGATAAAATATTCAAAAATTATCTATTTTTATATTTATTGTCCCTTTTCATAGTCAAAAATATCCATATATAGATAACAAATTATATTTTAATAACACTATTGGTGACACTAATAATATTGGATCAAAATATCAAATTGAGACATGATAGAACATTCTGGAGACAAGGCAGACAAAGCCTGGTACAAGCTTAGATTGAGAAGAAAGTGTGAATTCTGCTGTAGTTGAACTGTCAACAGAGACTTGCTGCAGTATTGCTGACTGATGGTTTTGTCAGTCTGTCCAATGTACATCAGTTGTCTGTCACTTATTGTGGGCTTATGAGGGCTTATACCTTCAAAAAAGGAAAAGTAGGCCAGGTATGGTGGCTCACGCCTCTAATCTCAGCACTTTGGGAGGCTGAGGCCAGGAGTTCGAGACCAGCCTGGTCCAACAGAGTGAAACTCCGTCTCTACTAAAAATAAAAAAAAATTAGCCGGGGGTGGTGCCAGGCACCTCTAATCCCAGCTACTCGGGAGGCTGAGACAGGATAATTGCTTGAACCCGGGAACTGGAGGTTGCAGTGAGCCGAGATCGTGCCACTGCACTCCAGCTTGGGTGACAGAGTGAGACTCTGTCTCAAAAAAAAAAAAAAAAAAAGGAAAAAATATATATATCTATCACCAATTTATCGAAAATTTTGTCGTTGTTTTTCACATATCGTATTTTAATAGGATCGATATATTTGTGATGCATGAACAAAAGAATAAGTAAATAAATTACAGAATCACCTCAGCTTGATAATTGACGGGAATTCATTGAAGCAGAGGAAATTGGGAAAATTATGAAAAACATCAATAGGAAGAAGCAATAACAAGTTACTAGATTTAGGACTGGGAAAATTCTAAATTAGGCTATTAATAATGTCTTTAAGAGGGGTCTTAGTGTCCTAAAATGAAAGGGCATAGGAAACACTTGAAAAAAAAAACTTGTGTAAATAATGGAAAGACAGGAGATAGAAATTTGAGTGAAATTTAGGTTGAAAAATTTTATACCATAAAAGTGAGTGCATCTTATGAGATGTATTGAGGGAGAATAAAAAATGAGAAAAAAAGCAACTGTCACCAGCTTAGCCTGATAGACGCCGAAGTTTGCTCATACAAATCCAGATAGTGTCTTCCCATAGATTTAACAACTTGCAAATTGGCCCTAGTTTATATCACTGTTAAGTCAATTAATCACTTAATTTATTATTTTTCTTTCTTTTACAGTGGCATGCATTATTTTGCTAAGTAAACTCAAGTTCAGCAAAATAAAACATTCTAATATGTAGACTTCATTCATCTGCACAAATATATGCTACAAAAACCATGATTTTGTAAAATATAGAAAATATTAGAGAAAACTATAGTTAATTAGAATTTAGTTCAAAAATAATTAAGTTACCAATATTTGGTAACAATGAAATATTCATATTTTGAATATTTTCAAGAAAGCAAGAAGTTTTGGATTCTAATAAAACATTTTCTTAGTACTCTTTGCCAGGAAATATATATTTGCTTTATTTCAGAGATTCCAAAATGAAAGAAAAGTCATCCTCTCTGGAAATGTGAAGCATTAACTAAAGTTTGACCAACAAGTTGTAGAAGTAAGGAAAACTTTTTTCAAGATAAACATTATATTATGGATTAAAACAAGATTTGTATTATATAATATGGAAATATTGTCAACAATTGAGCATTACAGATACTATAAAACTAGATTTTATTTTGATTCATATTTTGCCTTTATTTTCCTTCATAAATGTGAAGTGGTTGCTATTTATTTCCAGTATTTTTTTCAGAGCTTATTATTTTCAGTTTCAACAATATCACCTAAAGACAAATGATGAAAAGTTGTAAATTTAACAAGTATTTTCTCCATCCAAATTATAATTCGGTGGTTTTTATGGGATTTGAATTTTGAAAAGACAATAAGTGAAGAAAGTAAATAAATAGTAGTAATTCAATAGAATTTTAGAGTGTAAAGTTTTTAAAGGAAAATGTATAAAATAAACTTGTTGGCTGAGTGTTTTAGAAGTATAGGGTTGAGAGAGATTTCTCAGTCACTGGTGATTTGAAACTGCTTTTCGGGATTTATACATTTGTTTATATTCTATTCTAAATTGTAGTGAAAATAGTGCCATTGATAGAGGATGCACAGTTAAATGGCAAAAGCCTATGGCATATTTTATCAGATATTTACAGTTCTAAAAGGCAAGTGTTATTATTATTGCAAATGGTGAAAGAGAAAAATAGGATACATACTTTATCACTATCACTGTTCATAAGAAACAGTGGAAAAGTGAGAAAAAACTCCAGATTTGTCCAGTATCCACGCTCATGTTCTTTTCCCTACGCTATGATTTCTGTTTAGAACTTCTTTCTTTCATATTTTCTAATTCTGTGGCGAATAGCCCATGACATCCCTCTTTTTGCATTTCACATGAATACAATATATAATCATTACCTATAGTCACCTTGCTGTATGATAGATCGCCTGAAATTATTCCTCTTAACTGCAATTTTATATCCTCTGATCAACATTTCCCCATCCACCCCCTCCCCATAACCTCCCCAGGCTTTTATAAGCACCTTTTGTACTCTCTACTTTTATGAGACCCACTTTTTTAGATTCTGCATCTGAGTGAGATCACGCCATATTTTTATTTCTGTGCCTTGCTTATTTCACTTACCATAATGTCCTCTAGGTTGAGCTATGCTGTCACGAATGACAGAATTTAATTTTGTTATGGCTGAAAGTATTCCATTGTGTATACATATCACATGTTCTTTATCCATTCGTATGTTGTTGGATACCTAGACTCCATATCTTGGCTATTGTGAATAGTGCTACAATTAAAATGAAAATGCAGATATTTCTCTGATACCCTAATTTCTAGTGAGATTGGTGAATTGCATATATAGTAGTTCTATTTTTAATTATTTTTGTGGAAACTCCATACTGTTTTTCATAAGGGCTGTACTAATTTACATTCCCACCAACAGTGTGTAAGAATTTACTTTTCCACAACCTCTACAACTCTTGTCTTTGAGACCTGAAACTATGAAACTACTAGAAAAAAAACATAAGGAAAATGCTTCATTACATTGGTATGGGCAAGAATTTTTGTGGGATAAGACCTTAAAACTACAGGCAACAAAAGTGAGATTGAATAAATAGGATTACCTGAAACTAAAAAGCTTCTGCACAGCAGAGGAAATAATCAACAGAGTGAAGAGGCAACATACAGAATGGGAGAAAATGTTCACAAACTGTACATCTGACAAGAAGTTAATATTCTAAATATGTAGGAAACTCAAACAACTTGACAGACAAAAATAAAATAAAATAACCTGATTTTTAAAAGGAGCAAAAATCCTAAATAGACATTTATCGAATGAAGAGATACAAATGGCCAACAAGTGTATTAAAAAACAGTTCAACGTTACCACATCAGAGAAATGCAAATTGAAACTGCCATAAAATATCACCACACTCAAGCATAAAAAATACTATTAACAGGCCAGGTGCGGTGGTTCACGCCTGTAATCCCAGCACTTTGGGAGGCTGTGGTGGGTGGATCACGAGGACAGGACATCGAGAACATCCTGGATAACAAGGTGAAACCCCATCTCTACCAAAAATACAAAAACTGAGCCAGGTGTGGTGTCATGTGTCTGTAGTCCCAGCTACTCAGGAGGCTGAGGCAGGAGAATCCCTTGAACCCAGAAGGCGGGGATTGCAGTGAGACGAGATTGCGCCACTGCACTCCAGCCTAGGTGAGAGAGCAAGAATCCATCTCAAACAAACAACAACAACAACAACAACAAAACACTATTATCAAAAAGATAAAAGAACTTTACTTTCTTAATAAAATGAACATTTTATTTTGGCATTCATTTATTAAGAACGAAACTGAAAGGGTCTGAAGATTAAGGTATCCAGAAATATGTTTTTAAAGTTATGTAGGGTTTTGTAAATATATATTTTGGAAAACATGTTGATAAAGTTATTCAGGGCTTTATAAATAAATCTTTTCTAAATTTTTATTTTATTTGTAATTGAAAATAATAATTACATGAGACCTACTATTTGATAGCATAATAGGGTTACCATAGTCATTAATACGTTAGTCGTACATTTTAAAATAACTAAAAGAGTATAATTGGATTGTTTGTAACACAAAGGATAAATCCTTGAGGGGATGAATACCCCATTATCCATGAAGTGATTATTACGCATTGCATGCCTGTATCAAAATATCTCATGAATCCCATAATATATATACATACCATATACCGACAATATTAAAAATAAAAAAAGGAAATTATAATTGCATATATTTATGGGCTACAATGTGATGTTATGATACATGTATTCATTGTGGCATGATTAAATCAAGTCAATTAACGTATCCGTCACCTCACATCCTTAGCATTTCCTTGCAGTGAGAACATTCAAAAATCTCCTTTTTTAGCAAGTTTGAAATATACATTGTTATTAACTACAGTTACCATGCTGTGTGATAGATCGCTAGATTGTATTCCTCCTGTCTAACTGAAACTTTGTACCCTTTGGCTGACATTTCTCCTTTTCTTGTATCCTCCCAACCCCTCTGGTAATTGCCTTTCTACTACTACTTTCTTAGGTTTCACATAAAAGTGAGATAAATGTGATACCTGTCTTCTGTACCTGTCTTATATCACTTAGCACTATGTCCTTAAATACATCCATGTTGTCACAAATGACAGAATTTCCTCTTTTTTTAAAAAGGCTGAATACTATTCCTTGTGTATGCATATCACATTTTCCTTATCCATTTATCCATTGATGGATATTTAGGTTGTTTCCGAATTTTCGCTGTGTTAATAGTGCTGCAACGAACTTGGAGAGGTTTCAACATACTGATTTCAGTTCTTTTGGCTATGTAGCCAGAAGTAAGAGTGCCAGATCATAGCTAATTCTCTTTTTAGTTTTTTGAGGAACCTCTATACTGTTTTCAAGAGGCCGAGGCAGGTGGATCACCTAAGGTCAGGAGTTTGAGACCAGCCTGGTTAACATAGTCAAACCCTGTCTCCACTAAAAATACAAAAAATTAGCTGGCCATGGTGGTGGGCGCCTGTAATCCCAGCTACTTGGGAGACTGAGGCAGGAGAATTGCTTGAACCCGGGAGGTGGAAGTTGTAGTGAGCCGAGATCTCGCCACTGCATTCCAGCCTGGGCAACAAGAATGAAACTCTGTCTCAAAAAAAAAAAAAAAAAAAAAAAAAAGGTTTATATTAGTTTACATTTACATTCACATCAACAATGTGCTAGGGTTCCCTTTCTCCATATCCTTGCCAAAAAATTGTTATCTTTAATATTTTTGATAACAGCCACTCTACCATGTATGAGGTGGTAGCTCATTGTGGTTTTAATTTGTATTTTCCTAATAACAGGTGATATTGAGCACTTTTTCATGTATCTGCTGTCCATATGTATGTCTTCTTTTGAGAAATTTCTATGCAGGTCCTTTGACTATTTTTAAATTGGGTTATTTTGTTTCTTGTTATTGAGTACTTTGTGTCTTTTATGTATTTTCAATATTAGACCATTATCTGATGTATGATTTTCAAATATTTTCTCTCAATATATAGGTTGTTTCTTCACTTTGTTAATTGTTTCTGTTGCTGTGCAGAAGCTTTTCAGTGTAACATAATCCCATTTGTCTATCTCTGCCTTTGCTGCCTGGGTGATATCCAGGAAATCATTGGCAAGACCAATTTTGTGGAACATTTTCTCCGTGTTTTCTTCTAGTAGTTTTAGAGTTTCAGGTCTTACATTTTAATCAATTTTGAGTTGATTCTTGTATAAAGGGTAAAATGAGGTTCAAATTTTATTCTTCTGTATGTGGATAGCCAATTTTCCCAACATCATTTATTAAAGAGATTGATCTTTCCCTGTTGTGTGTTCTGGGCACCTTTGCCAAAAATAAATTGACTGTATATGTGCAAGTTTATTTCTGGGTTCATTGTCTTATTACATTTGTCAGTGTATGTGTTTTTATGCCAGTATCATGCTATTTTGATTACTATACCTTTGTACTATATTTTAGGTAGTGGGTTGCCTCAAGCTTTGTTCTTTTGCACATGATTGTTTTGGCTATTCAGGGTCTTTAGTAGTTCCATACAAATTTTAGAATTGTTTTTTCTATTTCTGTGAAAAATGACATTGCAGTAGGAATTGCATTGAATCTGTAGCTTGCTTTTGTAGTATGGAAATTTTAAAAGTATTAATTCTTCCAATCAGTGAACACAAGATATCTTTTTATTTATTTGTGTCGTATAATTTAATCAATGATTTATAGTTTTCAGTATACAGACCTTTTTTTCATTAGTTTAATTCATTCTTAAGGTTCTTTTTCATGCAATTGTAAATAGGATTGATTTTTCTTAATTTCCTTTTCAGATAGTTTGTTTTCAGTATATGAAAATGCTACTGAATTTTGTATGTTGATTTTGTGCCCTGTGCCTTTACTGAAATTCATTTATTCATTTTAACAGGGTTTTCTTTTCTTTGGTGGGGTGTTTTGATTTTTCTGTTTATAAGATCATTTCATCAGCAGAGACAATTTCACTTATTTCTTTCCCATACGAGTGCTTTTTACTTGGTGTTCTTCACCAATTGCTCTGGATATGAGTTCCTGTAATATGTTGAATTGAAGTGGTGAGAATAAACATGTTTATCTTATTTCTGATCTTAGAGGAATAACCTTCAACTGTGAAGCTAACTATGATGTTATTTGCAGGCTTGTTATAAATGGCCTAAGTTATATTGAGAAACACTTTTCTATACCTAATTTGTTGAGAGATTTTACTCTGAAAGGACATTAAATTATTTCAAATGCTTCTTCTGCATCTACTGAGATGATCATATATTTTTTATCCTTTATTCTGTTAATATGGTGAATCACACTGATTGATCTCCATATATTGAACAATCCTTGCATCCCAAGGATAAATCAGAGTTGACTGTGGTAAATGATCCTTTTTATGTTCTAATTAATTCAGCTTACTAGTGTTCAGTTTAGAATTTTTGCATCTATGCGTTTTCAAGCTACAATGGTATAAAACTGAAAATCAATAATAGGAAAACTCAGATAAAATTCACATATGTGGAAATTAAACAATATGAACAACCAGTGAGTCAAAAAGGAAAAAGAAGTTAAAAAATATTGAGATTAATAAAAGTGGAAATACAACACACCAAAAACTTATGGAACACAGCAAAAGCCATCCTAAGAGGGAAGTGTATTAACTTTAAACTTAATAAATGTCTTAATAAACTTAAAATTAAATATCTACATCAAAAAAGGAAGAAATATCTCAAATAAACAACTTAGTATACTTCAAGGAACTAGGAAAATAAGAACAAACTAAACCAAAAATCAGCGGAAGAAAGAAAAAAAATGCTTTTATTAGAGCAGAAATAAAATACAGACTAGAAAGACAATAGAAAAGATAAAAAATACTAAGAGTTGGTTTTCTAGAAAAGCTCAAAAAATTGACAAACTCTTCACTACATTTATTAAGAAGAGAGAAGACTCAAATAAATGACATCAGAAATAAACAGAGACATTATAACTGATAATGCACATGTCCAAAGATCGTAAGAGACTACAGTGAACAATTATATGCCAAAGACTTAGATAACCTAGAATAAATGGATACAATTCTAGAAACATATAACCTACCAAGACGTAATTATGAATAAATCAAAAATCTAAACAGACCAACAGTGATTTAGAAGAGTAAATGAGTAATAAAGTCTCCCATCAAAGAAAAGTCATGGCCAGATTTATTCATGACTGAATTTTTACCGAAGACGTAAGGAAAACTAATATGAATTCTTTCCAAACTCTTCCAAAAAACTAGAAAGGAAGGGATATTTCCAAATTCTCTTCACAAGGCCAGCATTACCCTCCTATCAAAGACAGGTAAAAATACAACAAGAAAAGAAATCTGAAAACCAATATCCCTATAAATATATCTTTTTAATTAGTTTTATGACTATTATAATTGTCATTATCATTTGTTTTCCTTATGTGGCCTATATTCCAATATTCAGTGTTTCATAAGTAACCTGAGATCTTTTAGCATGCAGATAATCTTGTGGAAATTTGTCTTCTTTTTTTTTCTTACTTATAACTCATTGACAGGAAACAAAATCATTCTCTGTTTAATCATTAAGTCTTCCTGTCTAAGCAACTAGTGTAGACCAATTTCACGTTATTATGTAATCGACGCAATCCAAACTCTCTCCCACCTAACTCAATCCAAAAGTAATATATTCTACTTGTTGATTATCACATGATGAGGTTACTTTATATCTATCTTCAAACTAAGCTCTGAGTAAATATAGAACTAGTAAAACTTCCTTTATTTCACTCTTCCTAGAAAGGGATTATTGAAAAACAAAATTTGAAAACTGAATGAAGAGAGAATCATCTCAGGGCCTCTATGCAGTATTTTCAAGGACTTGAGTTGCAATTACGTATCCTTGATCAAAATTTTGGGTTTGTCAGGAGACAAGAGAATAAAAAGCAGTAGAGGATTATAACATCATCTCTTTGTGCATTTTTAGATATGCATTTAATTGGAACACATGGACTTAATTTTGGCTGATATATTCAAACCATGTGCTACTTTGTATTGAAGATATATCAGAAATACATATCTTAACTTTTTCTTTTCATATATACATCAAATTGGTCAAATTAGACAAAGGAAATGAACTTTCATTCTTGACATATGTATTTTACATGTATACATCATTTTAGTTAATATAGTAATAATCCATGTACATTTTTACTAAAAGTATCTAACTGTTCTATTAAGTATAAAATGTAAAACCAGATAAGCAACACTCATTTCCACCTTCATTTCCCACAAAAATGTGTTGATTCTATTAAAGTTCACAGGATGTTCTTATTTTAAATATTTTAATTAAAGAAATATGTCTTACGGTTCCATTACCTAACAGGTACAGAGTGGTAATCTAATGATGCACTTGGGTCGGTTCTCATATACTTTTATATTTAACATAAAGCATTGTGAAATAATATCAGAGTATGTTAATTATAAAAACATGCAATTTTCAAAAATAAAGTATGTATCAGCAATTCATACTATCTCCATTAAAATGTTATGATTTATAACATTTATATGCCTACAATAGCAGAATAAATTTTTATTTGATATCTTTATTAATTTTTCCCTAATTTTATGTGATTATTTCAATACACTTATGATTTTCAAAGTGATAGAATTATAATTTTAATACTAGTGTTATTTGTCACTGATAATATTTTGAAAATAAGTAAATAATAAAGACTGTTATAACTGCTTTCACATTTGATCTGAAATACAGGTGAAAGGCATCAAATATAATAACCAAAGAGAACAGAAAAATACCACACGTCCAGTAATTCCTCAGCTGGCAGTAAAAACAGATGATTGATTTAAACCTTTTCTCTACATACATTCTCAGGTGGGAGGACTTTGCCCCACATTTTGCTAATAATGTTACGCATTTCATGCATCTAATGTCACACTCTCAGTGCTGGAATCAAAGCCATATAATCATCAAACGGGTCTTTGGTCTTTGTTATTCAAAATCAGAGGAAAATAGAATTAATTAATGACTAAAAAATAGTTAAGTCTCTCACTTTTTGAATCCACCTATCTTTATAGTATTCCTTAGGTTTCCCTGTTTTAAGAGTTAACACTTGTATCTGATGGGAGGGGAGTTAGCTTTTTTAAATTTTTTTTAATTTTTAAGTTTTGTAGGTACATGGCATATATTTTTATGGGGTATATGAGATGTTTTGATACAGGCATACAATACGTAATAATCAAATAATGGAGCATGGAGTTTCCATTCCCTCAAGCGTTTATCTTCTGTGTTGTATACAGTTCAATTATACTCTTTTACTTATTTTAAAATGTACAATTAATATGTTACAGTTAGGTGAAGAATATAGGTTGAATAGTCATAACAATTTCATAGACTTCCTTTACATAGCTAAGGCTGAAAGTAATTAAACATCATTAAAAAGTGATTCAAACTCATTAAACACTTGTTATTATGCCTTTGAGATTCTGCAACCAAAATTACACACAATATTTCACATGTACAAATACCATGGCATTATCCAAAAATGAGTGAGCTTTGTTCTTCTTCCTATCCCCCTTTTTCATCATTTTTATTTTTTAGATTGAAACTTTGTGCAGGGTGAGTTATAACAATTTTATCCTCTTGGATAACCTATAATGATAACTAGATTAAAAATGATCTCATTCTGTCTCCCAGGCTGGATTATAGTGGCATAATCTCGGCTCACTGCAACCTCTGCCTGCGGGGTTTCAGCGATTCTCCCACGTCAGCCTCCTAAGGAGCTGGGACTACAGGCACGTGCCAACGTGCCCAGCAAATTTTTTGTATTTTTAGTAGAGGTGGGGTTTCACCATGTTGTCCGGGCTGATCTCGAACTCCTGACCTTAAATGATCTGCCCGCCTCGGCCTTCCAAAGTTCTGGGACTACAGGTATGAACCACTGTGGCCTGCAAAATTAAAAATTTTAACTTGAAAACTGGAAAACTACAACTCAGAAGCTATAATCATATAAATTGTTCATTGGTAGTTTATTGGCAGATACCAATATAACCTAAAGTATTTTGTCACCTGAATGTAAAACATGGTGACATATATATCCTCCTTTAGCTACTTCCTTTACTTTTTTCCTTGAAATGTAACATTTTATAGATAATACTCAGGGAAATCTTTAAAAATATTGGCTGTGATGTACCCTGTGATTTAAGCCAAGTGAAAAAAAAGTATTATAAAATTTGTATTGTAGAAATACGACTCACAACATGTAGAAATGTTAGTAAAGTTTGTTTAACAAATTTTATTAAAAGGAATGCGACTGTGCTTACAAGCCTATGGTAGTTCCCCATGTTCCTGAAGTTAAGGAGATGCCAGATCCTGAGAAATAAGTAAACAAAATGTTGAGTTTGCTCTAGAAAGAAGCATGAA